>NC_092252.1:2721829-3021829 GCF_036320965.1 Panulirus ornatus | reverse complement strand
ATTTTGGCTTGAGATTCCCTTAACCGATCTGAGTCACGAAAAAACTTGTAGATACTTTCTTGAACCATCTTCTCAGGTTCTTGAGCACGTCGTATAGCTTCTTCCTGTCGCTGTTGTTGCTCAAGTAGGCGACGTTCATCAATGGTATCCACACGCTCTGGTTTAACCAGTCCGCTCAGCTGATTCCAACCACCAACCTTCTGAAAACAAATGATCATTAACATAAATATATATATTCAAATATATGTATATATCTACATACACTTTTTACACACATTAGAATAGCTTATAAATATGAATTACCAGCAAAATATCATAGTACAAAAAGGCTTCCTATTAGTCTCATTGCAATCAGTAACACATACACAAACATACTGGGCGCATGTATTATCAATGATATCATATAACCTTAAG
This sequence comes from Panulirus ornatus, assembly GCF_036320965.1. NCBI lineage: Eukaryota > Metazoa > Arthropoda > Malacostraca > Decapoda > Palinuridae > Panulirus > Panulirus ornatus. Next base: position 3,021,415 of record NC_092252.1, on the reverse strand, counting down.
CCCCTTCACATGGGCCTCCTGCAGCTTCAAGGCAGCACCTCACAAGAAAACTGGGTAAGGTGGGCTCATTTTGGGTAAGTATGGCAATGATAATTTACTCATTTCCATAAGCTGAAAATGATACAGCCTCATCAACAGTGACTTCATGCATGTGGTGTTACCACTTGCAAGCAGTCTATTAACATTTACATACTGGCAAAATGTCTTCATCCCATAGAATCCACCATAACCCTTTTTACCCTGAAAAGAGATGAATCCAACCTGCACACACTTGTAATCCTCAATGGTCAATCACTTCCACTCAACAAAACTCTAACCACACATCATACACATATTTACTTCCCATACCATAAAATCTAACACAAAGGCCATAAACAATTGTCACCAAATACACTCTGAAAACTTACCTCCTCCAGTTTTGGAAAAGGAATTCCTTAATATTGTCTATGAACTATTCCTCTATTTTCCACTCGGGAGAAAAAATGACACTTCAGTAACCTACACTCACAGATAACCCTCTTCCCCAACATATATGCCATTTACATAACAAACACACAATGTGAAGACTTAACAAGCCCCATGCAATCACCCTCCCAACCAAGTATTAACCTAGCATCCACTATACAAATCCATTTGAAACAACACTTCCCAAGCATATACGAATTGCACTTTCTCACATACATTCTGAACCCCAACCATCTCTCCAATATTACAAACAACGATTTAAACTATCATAAGACCCCCTTGGCCCAAGATGCATCTCCTACAGAGAAGAAAATGAACCTTACTCTCAGCTACTCTGCATTCTCCCCACTAAGATATGCCAGCTTCCTGGGGCATGAAGTTAAGGTGTTTGTGTGTGTGTGTATAATTAGCTACTTGCACATATAGGGAAGGGAGTTTTACACTAATGGAGTCACACCTCGAACAATCTCTACCATCACACAAGTTCTTATCCGTATGCATGCTGTCTGAATTAACCATGTCCTCTGTCCTGTGTGTGTGTTTAAATATTTTTTCTTGTGCAACTGTTCACAGATTCCTGTAGAGCAAAGTAGCCCCACAGAGCTTTCCATAGTTTCCCCTACTACTTATTATGTCCTGGTTCAACCCACAGACTGTGTTGCTCTGTATACCACATCGCTCTAATTCACTGTCTCTCATGCATGTCTTATACCCTTCTCCAAGTTCAGCTTCCAACTCCTCATAAAATCTTTCACTCCATCCCTCCATCTCATCCTCCTTGTCCACTCAACTTCTGACACTTATACTTTCTTAATCAGCACCCACAGGTCCTTACCATTCAGCACACCCTCTTCAGCTCCCTCAACCATCTATTCATACTACAACACCTCTCTCTTAACCCCTTTTTTTTTAATACTCATTCAACTCTCCCCATACCACACACTGTTCTTAAGTATTTAATTTCTAACACATCCACCATCTTCCATCCTTTATGACCTAAGGCCCAGGCCTCGCATCCACCTCTTGTAACAACAATACCATCAACCACACCCATCTCTGCTCTCACAGACAGTGGCTTCTCTTTCTACACACTCGTCAATGCACCCCAATACCTTAGCCCCCTTACCCACCCTTAAGCTAACTTAAACTTCCATGGTCCCATCCATAGCCATGTTCACTCCCAGGAATCTGAAACACTCCACCTCCTTCAGGCTCTCTCCTTACAAACTCACACTCCAAGACTCGTTTCCCTCCTCTCCTAAACCTCATAACCTTACTTTATTTATATCAATTCTCAATTTTATCCTTTCATACACACATCCAAACTCAGATATTACAATATGAGAAGGAGGCTTTGTTAGTATAATTTCTTTTTCATATACATTCATAGTTTCCTGCTTTATCATTGCAGCACCAGGAACAAACAAAAAACTGGCCTCGTTCATTCACATCCATTCTCTAGCAGTCATGTTTAATGTAACAGAAACCACAGCCCTCTATCCACAACCAGTTCTCATGGACCATTCTATGGTTTCCTAAATGCTTGCTATGCCTTAGTTCAGTCCACTGTATACCATATTGTTTCAAGTAACTCTAACCTACATAAGCCTTAAACCCTCTTGCATGTTCAGGCACCAAACAATCTAATCCATTCTTCCACATCTAATCTAATCCTTCTCCTTGTCCTCCAATTCTCACACAAACACCCTCTCTTTCAAACTCTTCCCATTCATTCTCTATAATGTATATAATATTTCAGCACACTCTTTTCAGCTCTCTACGTACTCCTTTATTACAACATCACACTCTGAACATATAATTTCTAACTCGAACAACAATCCTCACACCATAGTGTCCTTGGGCATTTCATTTCCAACTCATTCTCCATCTTCCATACATTCTCATCTAAAGCCCACACCTCATATCCATACAACACCAGTACCACTGGGACTACTATACCTTCAAACATGACCATCATCATCCTCCTAGATAATGACCTCTCTTTCCACACACTCCTCAAAGCTCCCAGGATCTTTGCCCCCCTCACCAACCTTATGACTTAAGTCAGCTCCCATTTGCAACGATGTCCATTCCCAGATATCTAAAACACTTCACTTCCTACGTTTCTTCTTCCACACCTGGTGTTTCAGCACCTCAAACATCTCCCTAACCCTTGCAGGCCCTGCTCATTACATGCCAAGCTGCACTGTGACCCCAGCTTTGTCAAGCCATGGATTTACCATTTTTTGATACTTTTTGCATATCAATAAATTCCTGCATCACAGCAATCCCCAAACAGAAACCAAAGATGAAGATGGCAATGAAAATGAAACCTGACATCACTAACTGGTCCAGAGTGGTAATTCTTTTATCTCCCATGGGCATGAATAATCAAAACAAATCTACCATATGTGCAATTACAAAGAATGCAGAGAAAATTTAATGTTATCACTCTGTCACACTCCTTATGTTATATCAAGGCAATACGAGTAAGAAATCCTTTCACTAAGGGATATGGGGAGGGGAGCAATCCATGTGGAGGCAGAAAATCAGACACATGCCGTGAAGTTTGTGTGACCACTGCTAGGGCTTCATTTGAAAACCACCTCTACAAAACTTACAAGTACTTTTTTCTTCTATGACACAAGAAAAAAAACTTAGGAATATACTCGCTTTCCACATATACAAGAGAGTCACTATACACGCAATTTCCAAGAAACACATTCCCCACTTTTTGTAGGGAAGGAGTGCCTGCATACAATAAAATGTGTGTGTGTGTGTTTTCTTTCAAATTTGTTCAATGTTTCCCACTTCAGCAAGGTAGCATCTGAAACATAATAATTATCACCATAGACACCACATGTGAGGTACTTTAAAAGCAAACCAATAACAGCAATTCTCCATATATATAATCATGATACAATAAAAAATAAGCAACAAACCAACCGAACCCTGAAACAAATTAATAAAATTCGTCCTGAAAAACTGACACTGACACCAGCAACACAAAACATTAAACTCCCCCCCCCCCAATGCAACAGGCCTTGAGAATATACCTAACTTCCATGGAAAACACTCTGACCTAACTGCTATTCAAGCACTTCCATGGAAAACACTATGACCTAACTGCTATTCAAGCACTAAGAGGTATCTCCAGCCACTCAGCCACTATCTTAAAACCCTCTAAACCACCCAATTCCCAAACCTCCTACAGTCTTCAACCATGAAACCAAACTTTCCCACTCTACCCTAAAAATATGGCTTTAGACTCCTATCAATCCAATAACACACCTTACACAATGTGTCTTTGATGACTTCAAAACCCCTTCCAGTAAAGTATTTGTGGCAATCGATACCAACCACTTCAACAAAAATGACAAATAGTAGTCAGAACACTTCACTGCTAGTTGCCAAGCCTGTCACTACAAAGGCTTTACCTCCAAAATTCTCAAGCTGTACAACTGGGTTCCACAAGCTTTTTGTTTTTTCCAACCCTTTAAACTTTTCTTACATGACCTTTGATCGTGCAAGGAAGTAACATGAGAGATTGAGTGTAGATTGGCAAAAAGTGAAAGCATATGATGTGAGGGGAGTGGGTGAGGAAAGGTATGTATTTAGGGAAGCAGCGATGGCTTGTGCAAAAGATGTATGTGGCATGAGAAAGGTTGGAGGTGGGCAGATTAGAAAGGGTAGCGAGTGGTGGGATAAAGACGTAAGGTCGTTAGTGAAAGAGAAATGAGAGGCGTTTATACGATGCTTGCAGGGAAGTAGTGCAAATGACTGGGAGATGTATATATATAAGAGAGCAGCAGCAGGTCAAGAAAAAGGTGCAAGAGGTGAAAAAGAAGGCAAATGAGAGTTGGGGGAGTGAGTATTATTAAATTCTAGAGAATAAAAAGATGCTTTGAAAGGAGGTAAATAACATGCATAAGATGAGAACAAATGGGAACATTGGTGAAGGGGGCCAAGTGGGGAGGCAGTAACAGGTAGTGATGAAGTGAGGAGGAGATGGAGTGATTATTTTGAATGTTTGTTGAATGTGTTTGATGATAGTGGCAGATATAGGGTGTTTTGGTCAGGGTGGGGAGTGAAGTGAGAGGGTTAGGGGGAATGGTTGGTAAAGAGAGAAGAGGTAGCGAAAGCTTTGCAGAAGATGAAATCTGGCAAGGTGGCAGGTTTGGATGGCACTGCAGAGGACTTTATTAAAACAGGGGGCGACTGTGTTGTTGATTGGCTGGTAAGGATATTCAATGTATGTATGGATCATGGTGAAGTGCCTCTTGATTGGCAGAATGCATGCACAGTGCCTTTGTACAAAGGCAAAGGGGATAAAAGTGAGTATTCAAACTACAGAGGCATAAGTTTGTTGAGTATTCCTGGTAAATTATATGGGATTGAGAGGGTGAAGGCATGTACAGAGCATCAGATTGGGGAAGAGCAGTGTGGTTTCAGAAATGGTAGAGGATATGTGGATCAGAAGTTTGCTTCGAAGAATGTGCACGACAAATACTTAGAAAACAGATGGATCTGTAAGTAGTATTTATGGATCTGGAGAAGGGATATGGTAGGGTTGATAGAGAAGCTTTGTGGAAGATCTTAAGAGTGTATGGTGTGGGAACTAAGTTGCAAGAAGCAGTGAAAAGTTTATACAAAGGATGTAAGGCATGTGTAAGAGTAGGAAGAGAGGAGAGTGACTGGTTCCCAGTGAATGTTGGTTTGTGGCAGGGGTGTGTGATGTTCGATGGTTGTTCAATTTGCTTATGGATGGGGTGGTTAGGGAGATGAATGCAAGAGTTTTGGAGAGAGGAGCGAGTATGCAGTCTTTTATGGATGAGAGGGCCTGGGTAGTGAGTCAGTTATTGTTCGCCGATGATACAGCTTAGTGGCTGATTTGGGTGAGAAAATGCAAAAGTTGGTGACTGAGTTTGGAAAAGTAAGAAAGTTGTGAGTTAATGTGAATAAGAGCAAGGTTATTAGGTCAGTAGGGCTGAGAAACAAGTTAATTGGGATGCAAGTTTGAATGGAGAAAAATTGGAGGAAGTGAAGTGTTTTCGATATCTGGGAGTAGACTTAGCAGAGGATGGAACCATGGAAGCAAAATTGAGTCACAGGGTGAAGAAGGGGGTGAAGGTTCTGGAAATGATGAAGAATGTGTAGGAGAGAACCTTATCTCGCAGAGCAAAAATGGGTATGTTTGAAGGAATAGGAGTTCCAACGATGTTCTATGGTTGCATGGCATGGGCTATAGATAGGGCTTTATGAAGGAGAGTGGATGTATTGGAAATTAAATGGTAGAGGACAATATGTGGTGTGAGGTGGTTTGATCGAGTAAGTAATGAAAGGGTTAGAAAGATGTGTGGAAATAAAAAGTGTGTGGTTGAGAGAAAGAATGAGGGAGGAAAGGTTGACAAAGATGATATATGTGTCAGAGGTGGAGGGAACAAGAAGCAGGAGACCAAATTGGAGGTGGTAGGATGGAGTGAAAAAGATTTTGGGTGATCGGGTCCTTAACATGCAGGAGTATGAAAGCTGTGCAAGGAATAGAATGAATTGGAACGATGTCATGTATAACAAGGTTGACATGCTGTTAATGGACTGAGCCAGGGCATGTAAAATGCCTGGGGTAAACCATGGAAAGGTCTGTGGGGCCTGGATGTGGACAGGGAGCTGCGGTTTCGGTGCATTACACTCGACAGCTAGAGACTGAGTGTGAACACATGGCCTTTTTTGTTTGTTTTCCTGGCGCTACCTTGTTGACGCAGGGGTTGGCGATGCTGTTTCCTGTGGGGCAGGGTGGCACCAGGAATGGATGAAGGCAAGCAAGTATGAATGTGTATATGGAGGTATGTATACGTATGTGTACGTGTATAAGTGTGTATATGAGTGGATGGGTCTTTCTTTGTCTGTTTCCTGGCACTACCTCACTGATGTGGGAAACGGTGATCAAGTATAATAAATAATACATATAAATATAATAAATATAAGAGTATGTTTGGGAGCGAGCAAGGTGTGCTGAAATGGTATGGACATATGGAGAGGATGAGTGAGGAGTGCCTGGCTAAGAGGATAAATGCATCACAAGCTGAGGAAGTAAGGATGAGACTGAAGGGTGGACTTAAAGAAGCATTGAGCTACTGGGGCCTGGACATGCAGAGGGAGTGAGATTTGCTTGAGTTGGTGATTGGAGCAATGTGGTACACAGTGACATGCTGTCATAGGGTTGGACCAAGCCACGTGAAGTGGCCACAGGAAACCACATAAAAGGTCTGTGGGGTTTGGCTATGAATAAGGGTTGACTGGTTTCAGTGCAATGTATATGACAGCTAGAGAGTGGATATGGATAGAGGAGTTCTGTTACTTTGTTACTAGAACTATCTCTAATACAGGAAAAGGTAGATAAGCATAAAATATTTCATTTATAATCATCCTAAGACCATTTTCTCTAAAAGAGTCCTGGTGTTAGCCAGGACATTTCTACACACTCATGCAGCCTAAGGCTGCACTACTTCCAGAAGCAAGAAGTTCTTTGACAAGATTGTATTCCCAATGATACAGCCTTGCTAAAGATGACTTTACTCATGGTGTAACCTCAAGTAAGCAGAGTCGAGTAACATATTTTAAATTAACATATATATATTCTGAACTTAACCCCCAACAATCCTGTCTCATCCTTATGCTCCATCTCACTGCATTACCTTTGTTCACATTAACTCTCAACTTCCTCCTTTAACACAGTCTTCTAACCTCACTCAACAGCTTCTGGACTTCCTCTCTGGAGTCTGCCATTAGAGTTGCGTTATCTGCCAATGGCAAGTGAATCATATCCAAAACATCCCTAACCCCAGTCTAATGTAAACCTGCCCCTCACTCTTAAGACACTCACATTAACCTCCCTCACCGTCACACACTAACATCACATATCCTTAACACAGACCCACCATCATACCTGCATATATGCCTTATACTCCAGGTAAAAACTCCTCACCGCATTTAATGACCTTCCATGACACTAAACACTAATCATACCTTTCACAACACATCCCTATCAGCACTACCATTAGCTTCTCCACATCTCGAGATGGTATATACAATCTCTTTCCGTCTTTTCACACAAAATCTTTAAACTACATACCTAATACATACATTCTTTACCTCTAAGCTAAAGTGCTGCTCCCCAAACTGATGTTCTAAGCATGCTACCACTTTTTCATTCCCTACTCTCCCATAAGCTTCGCTAGGTACATTCAACTGACTGATGTCATTAAAATTTGAGGATCAATTAACATTTAGCCCCCTTGCCTTTATCAAAAAGAAAAAAAAAATATATATATAAGCAATCTGCATGCCCTTAGCACTTCTCCTGAAGTTATACAAACAGCAAATAGCCTGACTATTCAATCAACAACAAAATGCTGTCACCCCCTTCACTGAGAGAAAACTGCAAAACCATCCATTCCTGCCAATCTGCCACATTTTAGCTTACATAGGGTTTTACCACAAAGTCCAAGCTGCAAAAGCCCCATAAAAGGGGTCCTAAGGTTAGAATATCACCATCCTATAATAATAATAATAATAATAATAATAATAATAATAATAATTACAATAATAATAATAACAACAAAATGTAAATACATAATACTCTCGCTCTTATATATATATATATACACATACACACGTTTGTGAGTGTGTCATATCTTTGCACACACACACACACACACACACACACAAATATTTTACATACCAATACAAGGTACATTAGAATGTATTAATGCTAACTGTATGTTTAGCAAACACAAATTGGTGCCAATGGCAACCTCCTAAAACTGCAACCCCCTGCAACAGTCAAGACAATTTGACTGATATACCTAGGTTAGGCAAGATTGAAAAATTCCTCTTATGACAGTGCAATACATCAATCAATCAGTGATAAGCTTCACAAAATCAAGTCACACTGAAAGCAGTCCCCACAGCAAACTTTGCAATTTTTTTTTTACCATGAAGAATCCAGCAAAAATCCAGCAAAGGACAAGAGACAAACATCTGCTATGTCCCTTCATGCCTCATTGGATGTTTAAATAATAAACATTTGATCTCTGAACATGCAATGTTTCATGCTACCCATTCACTGGCTACATTACACTTAATGATTTACATTACACTTAACGGATATGACAATTATTAACGTACATTACACTTACTGACAAACCACAAAAAGAGAGCATTATCAAGAGACGACAATGGCGATCAATCAAAAATAATTTTATTGGCTGCATTTAATATTAGCAATGGGGGGAATTAGAAAGAGAGCAACAGTAAGAATGATCCTAAAATGTACACATAACTAACAAGACCATGAGCAGCCACAGTAGCCACCCCCGCTGCAGTGGGTCGTACCTGGGCGTGAGCTTGAGCCTGGTAGGCTTTACTGTGTTGTGTCATGAGGAGGGAGTGGTTGTGAGTTGGGTGGTTGGAGGGATGGTGGTTGGTCAAGCCGTGGACGTAATAGGCCTGGTTCAGGTGGTCGGCTGGCATATGACGCACGCTCTCTCCACCATGCTACAACAGACCATACACCCCTCATCAGACATGTCTACCCACCCGCTATAACCTACACCACCTCTGTCGCAGGCACACAATTACTTAAACAATTCTGTAATTCTAACTCAGAGAATAGTTGTTACAACAACTAAAAATAATGCATGTAGTATCTTGGGCTAGGAAATTTCAAAATAAGTTTCCAAGCCCATATATAACATAAAGTGTTCTTAAGAGGCATGTGTATTTACTACAGCCATCATAAATCAAAATGTCAGCTGTAGATAATTATCAATATTAAAAATAGGCATTATTCAGTTTCCATGTCATTAAGACTCCTTAAATGTATTCACATATTCATATGGCTAATAAAATACTGATGTCAGTTTTCATGCAGACTCTTACAAAGTTTATCAAAAGTAATGAAAGGATATTACTCATAAAAAGATATTGCCTCTATCATATTTCTCCAGTTTAGTTCATTTGTGAAAGCAAAGAAAAAGCATACTGTTTTATGCCCCTCAGACAAAAAAATATCAAATCTTTTGCATTTATAAAATTTAGAAATAATTATCCTTTATGTTAAACTGGGCTCCAACATCTGGTGACAAACTTAAAGTTCAGCTATGATGGGATCTTTGTGAGCCAGTCTTGGTATGAAAATATTCAAGTCTTTAAAAACATTAAGGGTATAGGTAGTCTAACTGGATCAAAGGAATGGAGCACAGATAGGGCTTTAGGTATGGACAAGGCAGCTGGTATGGACAATGGCAATTGAAAGGAAAGCTATTAATATGTTCCACACTGATAACTTATGCTTATCACTGTATTGATGAGCATCTTTATCAGTACACAGTTAAGAAATCTAGAAAATGGTTGAAACAAAGTGTAACCCTGAGTGCCAGGGTATATTTTAAGACAAACAGGTACATTTTAACTTTTCTCTATGTAATTCTAAATATAATGCACTTGTTGCCATTAGTCTCCCTAAAGCCATTTTTGAAATTAAAACTTTTATTACAACCTTAACAAATGAGCTATATCTGAAATTAATCTAAAATGCACATTTACATAACTGAAATCTGAGAAAAAAGTCCCTACTGAAGAGCAGTCTGCAATTCAGAAAGCAGGAAACTTCCTAAAAATTGAGAAATTATCTAGAGAACCCTATTACATGGTATGAAATATCTTGGTTCTATAACTGGTATAACTATCATTTTCTAAATTGGCACAACATAATAATCATCTGCTTAAGGGTAATGCAACTCATGAAAAGACACATAATAAGCAACATTGCCTGACCCACATGACAACAAAAGCCATGTGTAACTATTACCAAATCAAAATGTATAAAATCAAGAATAAGTGACCCTTATAACCTTGATAAAATATATGTATTCATATTGAGAATCTGAAGGCCTAACAGTAAATGGGTAAACAATCCCTCAATGGTGCACAATTTACACCATTAGCACATTACAAATGCTTACAGTACCTGGAAAAACCTTGTCTTAAATGTTTTAACGACAATATCTTTCATACAAATAAAGAAGTTACTAATCATACATCCTACTTCTCACAGATCTGAGAAGCACACCAACTGGTTCAAAATATAACTACGAGTAAGGAGTAGTCCATTCCAATTTCATAACTCATATATTCCTAAAAACAAACAGCTTCATTAGCACACATACATTCTCTACCTCTCAAGCATAATGTTCCGAAACCAGTGCCTATCATCCACCACGAAGCCCTACTGATTACTATGGTGTTTAGAAATATATCTTTATATGTACATTAAGTGCTTCTTCTGCCTTAGCAAGATATATCAGGCACACACGATGAATGGCCTCATTTACATGCATCCACTCTCAATGTCATGTTCAATAAAATGAAACCAGCACCAACCATCCACCTCAATGCCCTTATGACAATTCAATGGTTTAACATTTTCTTCTAACACAATTGCTTATACATTGATACAGTTTCCTTTACTCTGCACATTTTAGATATATAAGTCATACTGCAATATTTTACACAGCCTTTCATGCCTAAAAAAGACTATATGGGACCTCAAGATACAATGCTCTGAAGAGAGGTTTTATAATTATTGTACTAGCATGTTGTATCACCGTAAAACACTATGCCTTGAGATAGACAGGAAAAAATCTAATTTTTTGGGCTATATATTTTCAATGTCTATAAGATTTTCTTTGAATGATAAAGTATTATCATTAATATACTTAATGGCTGTTTCCTGCATCAGCAAGGTAGCACCAGGAGACGGACGAACAATGGGCTATCCACTATACATAAACGCCCATACTTGCACTTATACATACATATACATACACAAACACATATACATATGTACATGTTTATTCTTGCTTGCCTTCATCCATTCTCGGTGCTACCTCACCCCACAGGAAACAGCATCGCTACCCCTGGCTTCAGTGAGGTTGTGCGAAGAAAACAGATAAAAAAAGGCCACATTCTTTCACACTCAGTCTCTGGCTGTCATGTGTAATGCACCGAAACCACAGCTCCCTACACATCTCCAGGCCCCACAGACCATTCCATGAAACGATAAAGCATATCACCATAATTGGAATTATTTTTGTGTGTGGCGGGGTGGCGATAGGAATGGATGAAGGCAGCAAGTGTGGATAAGTACATGTGTATATATGTATATGTCTGTGTATGTATGGATACGTTGAAATGTATATGTATGTATATGTGCATGTGCGTGTTTATGTATATACATGTGTATGTGGGTGGGTTGGGCCATTCTTCGTCTGTTACCTTGCGATACCTCGCTAACGTGGGAGACGGTGGTCAAGTACAATAAACAAATAAATAAATAATTTTGATTATGTCATCGTAAACTACCTTTTAATTTGCATTATACAAATTGGGAAAAAAAAATTGTTTGCTGCTACCCCATAATTCTATACATCTACAGTAATCTAAGTCTGCATGTCCTCCAGATAAAATTTGCGGGAACAGATGATTCTAGGGGTGACAGATCATCCTTGCTTCGTCTCTCTCCCTCCCAGTGGCAACCATTCCACTCTACCACCACCTCAATCTCTCGTCACCAAATTCTATGGCAAGCCTATTAGGTATCGTTAGGAATACCTGTGATGAGGAAACATCTGTTGAATCTGAAAATTCTGGGGTGATGAAGATTACCCTTGTGCCCCTACCTCTCCCTCTAGGTAACCTTATTCCACCCCATCCAACTCCAGCAACAACTATATCACTTATTTCAGTACAACACCTTTTTCATTAAAGTTTCATTATATATGCAGTACAGCATACTATGATAAGTTGTTTCAGGTGCAATATAATCTATTCCTAAGGGCTACACTGAGGAAATTTTTGGTCATGAATTTAACCCGTTATAAAATGGAAGTGAATTGTGAAACATTATCCAGTAATGTAACCCTATTCTAAGTTTAGGTTTACCTGTATTTGTACAGACAAAGAACTATACCTTTTAGGATTATCCAAACATATTATTATATAACTCAACTGTCTGTTACCTACAGAATAAAGTCTCACTTCACACAGTCATATCTGTAGCATAGATTTTTATCAGTGTTATGTGGGATGTGCAAGATCTTTCCATACTTTCTTACTTAACATTTTCTCTTGCCCTGAGAGGTGATATTTGCAATAAGCTGTATTCAAATCGTATGAGCATCATGCCTTGAGTGATATCACTGGTTTAACCGTCCTTGTTTTGAAAGTCCACAACATCCAGGGAACCATTTGTTATTCTGCTATGTTTGCTGAAGATAAGGTCATCAGATATTATCAATGAGACCTTTCCTTCTGCTTCTTTCTAGATGATGGGGTATACTTTTGTCCGGTATTCTGCAATGCTTATAATAAATTCCTTCAATACCTCCACAGCAAAGTTGTAGACATATCTCTACCACTTATACTGATATAGATATCATCTGATGATGCACAGTTTTCTGGTACTGTCATCAATTAATGGTTTACACCCACAATTACTTTTTACAGACAATACAGTGGCTCAAAATTTCAGTTACACAGTTTAAGGGTTAGAGAACATATCATCAGTGATGTACCAAATTCTTAAGCAGTCTTTACAATATTTCTGGCATTTTCTGGAGTCAAATGAAAAAACTGAGAAAGTGGAAGAGGTGCATGTACAGTTCCATGGCAAAGTGAACTACGCACCAGGCAATGGAAACTGCATGATTTACATCTTGAGATCTGTTTGTTGAAAAGTTGCATAATCATCTTCCTAATTTCACAGTTACTCCTACTTCATATAATTTGGATACTATATGACATCATGGTCACATTTGTCAATGCTTCAGCCAGATTTAAGTAAATCAACATTTTCTTTGTTATCAAATGCATTTACGAATCTGTTAAGGCAATCAAGCAAATAAAAAGGTACAACTTTTCTGCTCTGGAACCATATTGCCCTGAACATGTGTTGACTTCAGGAAGTAAAAGAACTTGAAGTATGGGACTTTCTCAAAATTGTTATGATGTCATTTAAGATATTTTCTTTACTTTGATTTTTGCTAAATGAACACTAATTCAAAATATGTTAGTATCTAACTCATCATCTTATCAAGTCCCTCCATCCAAAGTTCTAGCCCATCACTTTCAATGCAAATGTATAATTTTGTGCTGCTGCAGTCATACTATGTGAATCTCTTTTGCAACTAAAAAGACAAATAAGGGGAGGAATAAAGAAAAAGACATATCAACTACATGAATGGTTCAGCAGCAGGATGGACAGTGGTACTCACATTTCAAGGGAGCATAAAGAATCCCACATTTACAACAACAAACTCTTACATTTATCTTCCCAATGTTAGTTAATCTTTTTAATCTTTGTGAGCCTATATTTAATTTCTTCCAAGACAAACTAAACAAAACCTTAAGCATGTTAAAAAGCAATTTCATGTCAGTGACCCAGTGTAAAACCTGATAAATGGTCAACTGTACTCTTTGTCTCCTCTGCCAATGAAAATTTAATACTCATTCTAATCTCTGCTAATGATGATAATGTCTGGGACTGTACTTAGGGGACACCATATGCTTTCTTCTTTGCATCAGTATTATGCATACTGTCTACTCTGACACTACAACCATGTTTGTTTCACAATCTGTGTTTTGTTAGCTTTCCAGTGCCTCTGCAATTTCACTAATAACTGTGTACATGAAGGGCAGGATCATTTCACAGTGATGCTGTGCTCCCCATCCAAAAGTTTTTTTTTGTCTATTTCCATATCAAAATTTGTTTGCTTCAGAAAGAAAAAACCTTAACAGGCAATGTTAATGCAATGGGCCAGTAGATTTTTTTTAACTGCTTTGCTTCCCCTTTCATGAAGTAATGGCTATGCAGGTCAATGCTATAATTTCTGAAATAAAAGCAGGCCCTCCCTGCGGCGAGTAATTAGTGTCCAAGTTAGTGCTTAGCTTTTTTTTTTTTCTTCTCATTTACTGAGTTGATGTGGAAGCCCCACAGTATAACACTGAAATAAACTATTTGGAAGGTGGGAAATCACTATTCAAGGAGGCATCTGAACATTTATCTCTGGGATGATTACTGGCTCATTTTAATGAGCCATGCTCTCTTCATCAATTAATAAGCTAATCTATAATATTTGTTTTTGAAGTCAACTTTATAAATGCACCGAGGTATTCTATTGTTCTTAATGCCATTTGTCTTCACTTTTCCTGAATTCTAAACTGAATTCCAAGTCAATGGTCAATCTCTTCACTTCTCTCGAGGTTTGTTTTCTTTTGCTTAGAGAACAGGTCTTTAAGATTCTCTACCTACTTTTACTTCTTTTTTGTATGGAAAGAATGCCACTAATTTTCTGTTATGTTGTGATCTGAGTAGTGTGTCTGATTTCATGACACCAATAATGAAGTCTACATTCTTTGTGAAAACCTGATCCACATGCATTATCCCTTGTGACTGGTTCTTCTATACAGTTGTAAAGTAGTAACTTTTTCTTCTTTGGGTATACTTATATATGTTGTTGTCTCCTGTTCATATTCTTCTTTACATGCATAAAACAATATGCACAAATACAAAGCAATATAATATTATAACCATGAACAAACCACACATGGTCAGACTCCTTCCTCCAGATCTCAATCCAAACCAATCTTCCTGAACTAGAAAAGTCCCTATATTTCTAACTACAAAGCTTTAATTACTAATAATCCTAAGACCAAACTGGTCTTTTTTAATCCATTTCCAACTTCTTCTTCCTACTGATAAATATAGAAAATTCATTACCTTCTGTTGAGCCAGGCGGAAGGACTTGTTAAAATGCTGATCCACCTGAAACTGCTGCCGCTCCTTCTCCTCCCTTTCCCGCCGCTCTTTGTCTCTCCTCTCCCTCTCCTCCCTTTCTCTTCGTTCCCTCTCCCGCTCAGTTCTCTCTCTCTCCATTTTCTCTTTATTAATTCTTTCCTTTTCACGGGCTTCAGCCTCACGCCTCTCCCTGTAACACAAAGTATTATATGAATAACATGTTATCAATCATCTCAAACTTAAAAAAAAATTCTTAGTGACCAGAATGCATGCCTGGTCAAGACACTCTATATCTTCTACTGATAAGGCTTTAAAATACTAAAATTCTTAAAGGATTATTTCTTAAGCTAAGCGGGACAGATCATCACAAATAATAGGGATGCACTCAATGATACAAATTTCTTACAGGGTAAACAATATACAATAAAAGATATAAAGATGTGAATGTGTAAGCCTTAATTAAGCAAGCATCAATTGATCAAGTGTATCAGTACAGTATTGCAAATCTTATTTATGGAGAAATCTGTACCACAAATATGATACATAATACACACTTACTGCTGATTACAGTACCAAGGCATTTTTTAACAACACTTCTTAATATAATGGTTATAAAATGCCATACCCCCTGTGAAATAAAAACATGGCAAATGAAATGACCTAAAATGACTAGAATTTCTTTTGTTGTTTCCAAATGTGTAACCCAAAAGTCTGTTCCATCATTTTACGAACTTGAGGGTACAATATGAGTAGCGTAATATATCATAAAGATAAACTTTGACAAAATCGATTCTAAGCATTTTGAACAACATAATATTTGCTTTCTGTGTTTAAGAGATAGAAATATCTTCAACACAAAGAAATACAATCAAACAGTATTATTAAGCTCATATAATTTAACATATCTAGAGTCACCTAAAGATTTCCTGCCAATCTGAGCCTCAACATATATAAAAATGAAAGCATCCAGAGGACTGTAAAAGTCAATATGATCACAAAGAACTACTGCATAAAACAGCTACATCAAACACTCAAATACAACCTTAGTAAACATCACCTTAGCTCATAAATGCAAGGCCAACCACAGACAACCCACTTCATAAAAGCTTATTTAACACTGTCATTAATAAGGGTACTGGGAATATGCCTGAGTCTAACAAGAGGTCACTGAAGGAACAGGATGCTGCAACTAATCAATGATTAAGATAATTTCAGAAAAATCATGTTAGACAATATTCAATTTTTAAGCCAACTGTTTCTGATATTTGTTCTACTTCAATTCTACTCTTATTGTTGATTATTACATCAGTTATCAATACCAAATAACTTGCGTTTAATCATTTGCTGGTTGAAGTATATGATATATTCCTAGCTAATGAACACTTAGCTAAGACTATGATAATCTGCTAACACACCATCTACAACCTAACAAATTTCAAATATAAGTGGAATGCCACCTTTACCATATAATTTGTGAAGTGTCAGTTCAAAAGCCAAAGCCAATACAAACTAACACTACCATCACTACTCACAGAACAATTAGAGCAGAGTCCAAAACCACATGAGCCAACAAACATAACATACCCAGTGAAAAAAAAAAAAAACAAAGCCAACTCTGTTCACTGTAACGCCAACAACGTCTAAAACAAAGAAAAATCTAATAAAGTCCAAAACATAACTAAAGATAATCCATAACACAAGATTTAAGTATCCACAACACAACCAGAACTAACTCCATAACACATCCAACTAGAACTAAGTCTACAACACCACTACACAAACAGTTCAAACTGTCCACAACACAAAACCCCTGTCCACAGCACAAACAAAAACAGTATCAATATAATACAAGCAAAACAACAATCCAAAAGACAAAACTAATACAGTCCACAATACAGAACTACTACTGTCTACACCACAAAGTTCGAAAGGCACAAATCTAAAACAAACAAAACTTACGCTATCCACAAAAACAAAACCAAGTGTCCAAAAAAACAAATAAAATTAACACTGTCCACAATAAACAAAACCAACAATATATAATACAACCAAGAGCAATAATATACACGCAAAAAAAAAAACTATAAAAAACCGGGGGATAAATGTCGACACCACCTTAAACCAAGTCTCAAAACGACAACGCTGTCAGGGTCTACGATACAATGATACCCAACATGATACAAACATGGCTAACAATGTTCATGACACAAGCACAGCTAAAGTCTTCAAAACACAAATATCCAGGATATTTTTTTTTTCTTTTGTAGCATAAGCTCGAAGCAGAGACTCAAACCCTCATCAAGGCCAATACTTAATGGAACAAAAATAAAATACAGTGGGCTAGGCATACACAGTTTAACTCGAAAAATTTATTTCAATGAGACAAAGTATGATAGTTCCTGAAAGAGAGGGTGTAAGATGATTCCATGCACCACTTTTAACATGGCATGTCACGATGATAGTATTTCCTTCAACAAGTACACCAATCATGACAATCACAGCATAGTGTCCATGACAACCTTAATTCACAAATTACTAATACTTAGACTTGTACTGATCCTTCAAAACATTATAAAACGCTCAATATTTCAATAGTAGAGAACTAAATGGGACAAAGCATGATACAAAAATAAAAAGTTGGCACAACTAGGAGAGAAGCGACACTAGGCAGACATCAACAGTAAATATGAGAAAGTTTTCGAGATTTATTATTTATATGGTATGCAACAAGCAAGACGTTGCTTTAGTAATCACAAAATCCTTTTTTGAAGCATTATATATATATATATATATATATATATATATATATATATATATATATATATATATATATATAATTTCCGGACTCAGCCCGCCTGTGCTTATACCGCGAGTGAAAAGACACCTTTGACAAGTCTTCACCATAAGCTGATGACGAAGTCATGGAAAGCACTTCAAAAGAGTTTACCATTTCCCTGAAACGGGAAGCAGCGCAACCTTTAATCAAAGCTGCAGGAGTGCGAATGATATTTTTGCGTTACGAGGAGTAAGCTTTATACTCGTGTTGCATCATCTTTTCACCTTGTATTTTACTTGCTATGTCTTTATTCCTATTTAAACATGAACACGTACAAACACATCCATTTACTGACCAGCCTCGAAAAGAGGATGAATACTTGGGATGGGTGTGGTCCGAATACCACACCTCAGATTCGATCTCATACAAGCCCATGATAACTTACGGTCAGTAATGCTAACTGCTATGCCATGGAGGCCTGTGTGTGTGTGTAGCACTTGACCCAATCCAATGACATTATATTTTCCAAAGAACACACAAACATGCTCATGAAACTACTAATAAAAATCCAACCACAGACCAACCACATCCTCAGAGAGGAAAGTAATGATAAACATACCAAAACCCATTCTGAAACAACTGCTCACTTACTTTCACTCCCACTGACACATGCAAGGCAATTAACACCTTGAGGAACTCTTCCGCAACAGACCTTGACAATACATCAAGCTTTCACGTAAAACTATTTGCCCAAATTGCAATCACATCACTTTTACTGGTACAGTATATTCAATCACTCCTAACACAGAAAAAAAAAAAAAAATCTAATATCCGGCAGCTTGCTAACGCAGTACCTATCTTAAAACTCTCCAACCCAGTCATCTCCCCCGTCTTTACCGCCCTTATATTGCTTGTCTTCATGATCGAAACTCTATGAAGACCTTACCTACGAGATAATCAAGCAAGATTCTCACTTTCACCAACACAACGTTGGTTGACCTAATCGCTCCACTACCATACTTACAAAACACACAGACCTCACACACAACGTATCCCAAGATGTCTTCGATCAACCCCAACCTTCCGTCCATATAAAGTATCACAGGCGACAAACATCAGCAAGGCATTGGACACCGTCCTCCGACATTTCCTCTCAAGATACTTGATTCTCCACCCTCTCCGACAACAACAAAAAGAGGTTGGACAACTTCATAGCTGGCTGCCAAACTAGTCACTCAGAAATGCTTCACCTCTAAGAGCCTTTTTCCCAAAAGAGCAAACCTTTCTGCAAAAATCTTCATATCGCTTCCCACACGACCTTCCATCACCTCCCGCTGAATACATTTCGATGTTCCACTCATATGTAGACGACCTTACAATCATTCACTTCACAGCACCCTAGCAAAATGCAAGCAAAAATAACATGCAACACTACACCGCGCAATTGGAACAGTGGTTCATTTATAAGACTGCCTACAACTCCACATTAGTTCTTGGGTATCTTCTTAAATCCTAACAGACGCGAGTCCAAATGCTCCCACTCAACAAAACCCCAAATGTTCTAGGCACCACGCTGGACACATGTAAATCACCATATTTCATAAAAAAATCAACACTCATGCAACAAACAAATGCCCTTAAAACTCGCACTGCACTGAATATGGATAAGAAAAATTAATCAGTAACTCCTACAAACAGTTCACCTGTCCCAGCAAATATATCGATGATGCAAGTCATACAAAGCGGAGCAATAAGAAGAATCACCAGCTGACTAGCACCAAAGAAAACACTAAACACCTACACCACAAAGCAAAGTTCCTCCCACTACAATCCTACCTCAACATGCTCGCCAACATCACTAATTCTTTCCCATAGAATCTATAACTAACCACCAACCTGAAGCAGAATATGAAAGCTTTCCCCTAATTCGTATATCACACTACATCCCCAACATTCACAACACTGAAGAATTATACACAAAATCATCCGACGAACACTAAACAAACGCCCCCCAACCTAGTCTTACCCTATCAGATATACATCCACCGACAACCGAACTTCCCAGACGTTCAAGTTTCACTATCTCGTCTAAACCCATTTCTACAAAACAAAAACCGATTCAATAATCTATAACTAAATATAGTGACAACTTAAAAGAAATTTCTCTTGAGAATAATAAAATTTATAAGCAATAATTATGCTTAAGTGGTTAGTCAAAATTTTGCTCAAAAAGTTGATACAAACGTAATGAAATAGCTCTATGAAGGGATGAAATCAGTGGATTTCTATGAAACTTTTAGTATATCATCAGATCACCACAAAATCATAAACAGTATCATGTACAAACGTATCAGTAACATTTCTTCATCAGGTTGTTCATGAAACAAAATTACTGAAAACATCTCAATTCGATACTAAGTTACGACACTAAGATTTCGCCTTGACCCAATCTCCGCCAACACTCACTGTCCATGACAACCTCAGCAAAAACTATGACGCAACCTATGACACTGACTATAATCAGCAAACTATAAAAACTACACCCATTACTGCCAATAACATAATCTCAGCAACATTACCCAAAACAAACCATAAATCTATAACACCACGTCCAGCAAAACAGGTAAACACCGTTATCAAACAAGAGCAAACACATCCAAAACCAAATCAAAAGCCATCACACATCAAGTTAACCAAAGGTGACATAGTTCTTGACACAATGTGGGCACAACAATCTTTGCTTTGCCAGCACAGCCATCGCCATCAGAGAACATAACACCATCTCAGCCAAACCTACCTTAACTGCTAAAGTCGAACCATGCCTCTACACTCAACTAAGGTCTTTATCAACCAAACGCAATGCCATCCATGACCAACACATAAGAGAACGAGAAGCCTTTATCAACCAAAGACAATGCCAACCTGGGATGACACACTGGCTATAATTAAACCAGAACCGCCAACACTGTCCAACATATGCCTACTAAAACTGCACAAAAGAGCAACAACCTGCGATGTGCGCAACGTACAAAATAAACACTAGCCATCACTACAATACATCGTACTGTACACTGTTTTCGGGTGACTAAACACTTCTATCTGCCACCAACAAGCTTCCTTGGTGACTAAACGTGTCCACCCAACTGTTTGTTGTTGCAGGCGTCCACTCATCATATTATGCAATCTGGTTACTCTGGTACAGTACGAAAGATGTCCTGTTTTAAGAAGTATGCAAGGATCTTCCCACGGTTTCTTACATCGCCCTGAAGGCTGAACAAACATGGATCCTGACATTTATGATCTATAATGTCCACATTCCACCCAGTCTGTCATTTTCAGCAACAAGTTAGCTTTGTAAGCGTTTTTTTTCTAACATTAAAATGTGTGTAATATCTGCATACTGATGCGTAGTTCAATGCTTTGAGCCAATACTGTTAATTCAAATATTTCACCGAAACGATTCTTGTGGTTTTAAAGGATTTTTGAGTCGTTAAGGAAGCGTGGCAACATTTCAGGCCCTTTTCAGGTACATACCTAGTGAGTCTGGAGGGGGGGGGGGGGGGGGGGGCGCTTTCACTCCCAAAGGCCTTGGCTGGTATGAGGCGGTAAAAATCCTCTAAAACAATCAACAGTTTCACCAGACTTCCCAATATGCACTCCATTCCCTTCACAGATACTTTCCACCATATTCCCTAACCCAAGAACCCTTCACCCAAGCTATTGCTGAAATTCTTTGGTCTGGGTGAATTTGGACAATTACAGATTTTCGTTCCTGAATTAAGCTTCAGATATTTGATGTCCATTGTTTTGTTCGCCAAAGGTGAGGTCATCCAACCTCTCGACTACAAGATGTAATGTTATGTTCAGTCCTGTTTTCGTAAAGATTTCATTGTGCAACGATGTCCCTGTCCCTTTCCTACCCGAGCTGAAGTATGTACGTAATCAGAAAATAACAGCATACACTGTCCAGTTGCAACCCCATCCATCACCGTCCATAATTAGCAGAAGCTAAACCAATACTGCACATACAATTGAGAAAATAAGTTCACAAAACCAAAGCCATAATCGTGCTTTACAAAGCCATTTTAAAAACTGTTCATGACGTCACAAAATCCAGCATTATAAATAAGCAACCACAACACTAGGTGGCACAACCTAGAAATTTCAAAATTACACTACCGAAAATGCATATTATCGTTTCGTTTGCGCCGACCGATCGCCCCAAATACTGGCGTCCGTGTACCTTGGGTTTAATTACGCCCACACTTCATTCTAACTAGAGGATCCCTTTTTATGGAGTCAGAACTTTTGAGATTTTGTGAAAAGAAACGAAAATTGAATTTCAAAATCCTCACTTAGAGAAACGCGAACCACGTTCAGTGTTCTGTCATCTTTCTCTCTCTCTCTCTCTCTCTCTCTCTCTCTACACACACACACACACACACACACACTAACAGCTATAAAAAAAAAAATGGGGGGGATCTGTTCAAGCTGTGATCCAATATCTCGATTTTGTCGTTCACAAAGGTGTAATGATTTCCCTGTACTGTATGGGGAATGAGTTTTACACTCGTGGGGTCCCGGTGACCAGGTTTTGAATACTCAGGAAACGTTGAGAGCAAGAGTAGGTGATAACATACTTTCCTTATCTTACCACTGACGACCTGCCAACACAAAACTGCACACCCCCTACTGCCACGAGTTAGATACCATCATAATACTGCAACAAACATACATGACGACAGGGAAGGGATATAACATCGTCAAATATGTTGTAATTATTTCCTTAACTCCTCAACAAAAGACTAATTAATCACTGCATGATACCAATTAAACCCTGTCATTAAATCCAACAGTAAACGACAATCAGCTAACAAATGACAATGCAGAATCTATGTTTATCTTTACAAGTCACAGCTGAAAGAGAAAAAACGCGTAATCACAAATTTACGAGAAGTGTTACTATACTCGGAAAGGGAAAGATATTCCCATTCTCCCTGAACACAATCCTGTAACCCCTTACACCAGCCATGTACGGTACTGTTAGTAGTGAGAGGAGAACCAACATTACGAGCCACCCAACCAGCTGACCCTGGCTGGCTGCCTCCCCCGACACACGTCACCTGGCACCGTTACCTCGTGTCCCCAACATCTCTTACCTTACCAAACACTTTGTTAGGCGCCTGTAACGCATAGCAAGGCTAAACATTATTGTTTCAACCAAACTTGCAGCACGACGTTGTGACCAGTGGGTGAGCCGTCATGACCTATGACCACCTTTAAAGGAAGACAGGTCAAAAGTCACGCTATTGCACCAGTATCATACCGTCATGATCAAAATGGGTTAACCAGGGGACGTTCCTTTTGTTCAATGAGTGATATAAATAACTGAATTCAAGAGTCGCGAGATGTCTCAATTAGCAGTGAGAGTCTTCGTAAATTCCGGTACCCCTGCGTAGTACTCAAGTACTGGTGCCCAACATTAGCCATATACAGTAAGTGTATGTGGTCTTCGACTTTACCACTGAAGATTAAAAGATCTCTCGTTTTCGGTTGTTGGATGAAGCTTGACACTGACGGCCTTCATGACCTTGGCACTCGGTAAGCCTAAACCCCAACCGACCGACCAAAGTCTTCCAAATGAACATTTCCCTCCTGCTCTTCTTGCTTGTGCTGAGCTATCTCGCCTCGGATATTTAAGTTTTTTATATTATACATTAACATCCTAGTTCAACAGTTTCATTCCGCTAATACATAAATAACGTACGATGTATCACGCGCCCAATAATGTACAGAAAGGAATTTCACCCAAACCTCACCCGAAATAAACATAATCATGAAGAGCATTCAACTCAATAACATAAAAAATACACCCTTGGAGACGCGTGTAAACAGGCAGACACTAAAAACGCTGAAGAATCAATAACAATTACGACAAAAAAAGCAGAAATTCATCCTTAATATTCCCCCTGTTACATTCTCGCCTGTGCCTGACACACAGCACCACACCAACGTAAGCGCAAAAACTGCTTTAGGCAGCAAAAGCAGCACCAGGTGGACGGGTCAGGCGGCTCTGCCAACAGTGGCGTGGCGTGTGTACGCATAGTGTCGGCGGGAGCCACAGTGACAAGACCGTGTAAAAAAAAAAAAAAAAAAAAAAAAAAAAAAAAAAAAAGGTGAAGGGAATGCAACTCAGGCGAGTCCACTTACGTTAAGGGAAACCACTGTGGAGCTCCCTTACTACTCGATATTATGGCCGTTTATTGATTATGTCCATCAAGCTGCCTCAATTCGCTGGAGTGGTTCACCTGAGGTATTTGGATGTGTGTGTGTGTGTGTGTGTGTGTGTGTGTGTGTGTGTGTGTGTGTGTGTGTGTGAGAGAGAGAGAGAGAGAGAGAGAGAGAGAGAGAGAGAGAGAGAGAGAGAGAGAGAGAGAGAGAGAGAGAGAGAGAGAGAGAGAGAGATTTGAGAGATGAAAACATCCCAACCCCACCTCTAACCATCACTTAAGCCGGAACCAAGACTACTAGATGCGATGGCGTGACCTCTGCTGACCTGACCACTGACCGCATTTCTGACAAGTGAACCGCAAATCACAGTTACTATCCATATGATCACAAATCACCAACGCTTAACTACACCCAACTGGTTGAATGACTGAGAAGTACAACGCTTGTTTAGTGGCAGGTTTAGCCTCTACCGGTGTAGGTCGGTCTCTGACCAAGCTTCCTCTTGCTACTCGTCAAACCGTTATTGGCCGCAGCCCCTACGTCCCTCCACGACCTAGCAGCCCAGAGTTTCTTCTAGCCGTTCATCAACTGAATTCACGATCTATTCCAATCTTGTCCATAATGTTTCACAGACTTTATGGTGTGTGTCGAGTCAACGAGTCGTTTATGTGTTCTCTTCCTGTACCTGAGGCAGCCTCTGACCTCAATGGTTACTTCATGAGTCTTCCATTACTGTCGTGCCAAAGGAAATGACAAATGAACATATATATATATATATATATATATATATATATATATATATATATATATATATATATATATATATATATATATATATTTCTTTCATACTATTCGCCATTTTCCGCGTTAGCGAGGTGGCGTTAAGAACAGAGGACTGGATTCTATTACCCTCTGCCTCCCTCGAGATTTTGGAAAAGGCATTTTCCGTGAATATCAAGGAAATCAGGTCCTTCAAATATCTATGTATATGAAGGCACTCGTTCTCAGCCAGGGAAGGTAAAATCCTCACAAACTTGTTTGCCTTGAAGAAATATTCAATTAACTGATCAACTTTACTCCCCAAAAAAGTTGAAACAAAAATATAAGCTTGGTATTTTCATGGATATAATAACAAGGTATATAACTACATCTTTAACATCTCAATAACATTATGTAATCCGAGGCTTTACGATAAAAAGACTGCATATAAAGAGCAATGGCACAATTACTTGCTCATTTCCCTGTTCCATCTCAAGCGAGAGGGAGAAAGAGAGGAGACTGTCTATGTGAACCTTGTACAGGATTGTACCAATGAGTTGGGCTTTCGCGCAGTTGTAGAATATATTATAATCTGCATTTTACACTCAGTCGCTAGTAAGTTTCAGTTTGCCTAATTCCAAACCATGAACTTAAGTGCATCACTAGCTGACGAGAGGTATCACGTCATCTGCTATAACTTTATGCCAAGTCATATCAAATGCAATCAAAAATTCTAAAAATTTTCAAGAATTGATAATTCAAATTTTGGAAAAGAACGTATAACATGGATAACTTCCATTAAGATTCCAAACTGATCTTTCTCTTAAAACTGTCTAGAAAACCCAAGAACGACAAACAAAAGCGTTCGTTCCTCACCCACGGCATGGATGTAACTGACCATTTGGGACAATCAGCAGATGCCTCTGCTGCTCGCCCAAACAGCGGGACAGCCTCCCCTAATCTTTCACTGGCAAATAGCGTGCGCTACAGTTGTTGGGTGGTAAACTCTTACTATATATATTTACAGGCGTCTCCTTGCCATATACTCACATGAGTCTCCTACAAGTGGTATCAGCGTCTTCATCTCCTTAAACAGCTGTCAGTATGTGATTGACAGGCTGGCTGGAATCGGCTGTACGTCTACATGGTCCTCTTCATTTGCCCATTTAAACTAACTAGCACTTCTTACTGCCACCAACAGCTGCGTTATAACAGACCCTAAATAGTTAACCCGTCTCCATTTTTCTCTACAATGTGTGGTTTGCAAATCTACTCAAGTCCCAAACCCATAAACAAGGAAAATGCCGACATTCCAATGAAATCTATAACGTCAATATTTACCACGGGTAATGCAGGTACCTAAACCCGGCCTGTATATAAAGGGTTGCTGATGAAGGATGCAACATACAAATCTACAAAATCAACTTAAAAGTTTGTAAACAATGAATGAAGTGTATGGTATCTTTGACCTCTTAAGCGTGACGGTCTGTCCCCTAGGGATAACGGGATGACCTTTGACCTGACTCAAAGGGTCAGGTCAAAGGTTACGCCATCGTCCCCATGGATAGTACCAATGTGGTCAAGGGGATTACCTCGGTGGGAAAAGGAAACATCAGTGTCTGGCATATATATATATAAAAAAAAAAAAACTCACATACAGATTGACATGTATACAACAATGCTGCTCACTAATATAACCTAACGAGCCCCGAGTACGAATCCCACAAAAATCAACCGGCTGACAACACAACGGTCCGACCTCCCCTTTCGGGCTGGTCGATCAATGGGTACCTGACGCATAATATATGTACGTACAAAGGTTAAGAGATAGGTTTACATAAGTTTATAAAACTTTCCACGTTAATACAAATAGTAATCGCAAACCTTTTTATTTACAACAATCGTACATACAAGCTAGTATAAACGCACACACACAGAAAACCTCTGTCGTGTGAACTACGGAAATTAACAATAAAACAATATATTCATAGCAAAAACCATAATGGCACCAAATCAGTGGGAAACTGCAAACCCTTCAATATATACCGATAACCAGTCGGACTACAGACACGACCAAGTGTCGGTGGGGAAACTAATCGGTATAAGGTATATATATATATATATATATATATATATATATATATATATATATATATATATATATATATATATATATATATCCCTGGGGATAGGGGAGAAAGAATACTTCCCACGTATTCCCTGCGTGTCGTAGAAGGCGACTAAAAGGGGAGGGAGCGGGGGGCTGGAAATCCTCCCCTCTGGTTTTTTTTTTTTTTTCCCAAAAGAGGGAACAGAGAATTGGGCCAGGTGAGGGTATTCCCTCAAAGGCCCAGTCCTCTGTTCTTAACGCTACCTCGCTAATGCGGGAAATGGCGAATAGTTTGAAAGAAAATATATATATATATATATATATATATATATATATATATATATATATATATATATTGGAAGTTTAATCTTTCACTCAAGAATGTTGTAATGTTCTTGATGTTCAACAAAGACCAATATCGTTTATAATCAAATAAAACAAATTTCAGGATACTTTGTTTATGCATTAGCTTCACGTCTGGAGGTATCCAATTAATATCATTCATTGCAACAATACTTAGTAACCTGATATTCATTAACAAGCCTCCATACTTCCTTGACGACACACATTAACCATTTACAAAACGACAATACAAGCGAGCAATGCTGGTCACCATCTCCTGACATTCAGCAAGTCCTCTTACTCGAGCTAAAATATTTATTACTCGTGACCTCGCTAACATATGAAGCAAGCAGGTCAGCATGAACAGTTGAGGGAAACCAAGAGAAATGTTAATCAGAGGAGCCATGTTTGGAGAACAGACGCGATTTTAGGTGTGAATATGACGAAGAACCGTAGGTTGAAGTATAAGCCTTCTTCACATAATGCTACTTCCGGTGGCCACTTGACCAATTTCAACCATTTTCAACGGTATAACGCTGGCAGAAACGCATCCATTTCTAACATGAGCCAGGCTGCACAGCTTATATCAAATGGCGACTTACAGCCTCAAGCAGCCCGGTAGATCAGGTCCTCGCAAGAGAACTTTTATGGCAGACTGCTGAATGGCCTGCATTCCCCCAAATAGGACGACGAACAAAACTATCAATAACCTTACCATATACCACTTGGAATCTTGCAATGTCCTCCAGCCTCGGGGCTAGGTCAACACTCGTGAGGACTTAGTTTACCATACTGTTAGATGCAACAAATCCCACTTAGGTGTTTGGTGTGAACCTTGCCAAGTGTCCACAAAACAAACCCTCCAAACGCCCTCAATGTTCTCACCTTGCAATGTCCACAACTAATCAGTAACTAACATGGTCGCTAAACCCAGCAAACTCGAGCAAACAACTAAACCTAAGGCGCCATTAGCAACAACTTAACTGCAGGTAACAACGGCCAAAAGTCGAGCCAATAAACAGTACCCACAACACGGCCCAGCCAGCATTGGACACAAATCCCCCCAGGTAACACTGGTTATGGCACAGGCCCAACACAAGCCAAGCTCTCTGGCAACCGAACCGAAACGCACCCTAGCCTAACTGACGACGTCAGCCAACACTGAACATAAGCTATTACGGGCCCCCTAAACACTGTAAACAACCAGAATAAATCACAGGCAATTAAATACCACATAAATTCCTATGGATAATATTAGCTAAACTAGATACTCCTGGCAATAATGGCCACACAGCCCATCACACGGCAACTACGAGCGTCCGTCCCTCCATTATCTGCTCACCAGTTGGCAACATCCGGCCACTATACACTACCGGGAGGATCCAGCACTACAGTCGACACAATGATCTTCATGACAAGACAATATTAAGAGATAACAGGCTTTTCCGTATTACCGTATCAAGTAGAGATAGCCGGGATTTACTCGCGTGGCGAGGCTTCGAGGCTTCTCGCTCCTCCCCAAACACCACTCCAACCCTTTACATGCTGCCGGGGATCAGCATTATTACACCTGCTCGAAACAAATACTAGAAATATTCAGTATAAATAACCTTACTGGCTGGTCATACGGGACACAGGCTTTGCTAACACCTTCATAATTACAGTTAGTCATTCATGAGGCAGTAATACGGATGATTAAATAGAAATGACAGCAAAACTACAAGGCCAACATGAAAGAGCAAGCTATGCATCTCCGGGCGGGAGGACGGGCGGCCAGGTGACTGAAGGTCATGGGAAGGACTTCACCATCCCCCACTACTCTCTTCACACACACCACCACTACCACTCTCCTTCCATCCTCTCTTACTTTCCCATCATGACCCATATCGTCCAGCTACCCAAAAGTTTATTATATATATATATATATATATATATATATATATATATATATCCACTTTCATGTAAATGACCTTTGAACCTTGATGCGAGCTAGTCTGCCAAAAAGAAGAAAAGCAGACTCGCTTTAATTCGTTAAGGGGAATAACCTCCATGGAAAAAAACATCCCTTGCTTGTGACTCTTATTAACAAGACACGTCTCGGCGCTGGAGAGAGGCAGGTGTTACAGGATCTTGAACTTTAACAGTTCCATCTAAAAAGTATTTCTCAACATATAAAGGACTTCTATTTCAATAGTAGATTGTTTTCCTTCAGAATATGATGAAGTATTTGTACAGGTTACATGTGCAGACTTGTGTTACTTAATTTAACTCCTGTAGCACGCTCGCAAAGCAAGGCCCCACACTAACAGGCTTCGTAATCCAATCAGCAACACCTTTACCTTACAACCAAACAGCTTCCAACATTTGTGCAATGCGGTCGTCCGTCAAATACCAAACGACATAAAAGTAGGAAGAACACAGCAACCAGAATATTGTCTCCAGTCACATTCAATTATGGACATAATGCACGAAGTGTCCGATATGCTGACTCAAGGCAATAGGAAACACTGGACGTGAAACAGGTATATGGGTCTTATACATCAGCTTCTTTCACTCTAATCACACCCGCAATTACACTCAACCCGATCACCGGCTACACTCATTTCCCAGAACCTGTTGGCAAAGACACACGAACCGACGCATGGATTACCTCTTGCATTATATAAAGGGCTTTAAAAACTGAATCCCCTACGCTAAATGGAGGGACCCCTCTCAGTGCATGCAAGTAGAAGATTCTTGATCCACACATTATAACAACCTTAGGTAATTGTAATCACGTGGCTACCGTTTGTTGGTCTCTCGGCAGCAGCAGCAGCACCCATGACTCATACCATTTCCTTCGCGAGTCCACTTAAGCCTCACACACTGCCATATACTAAACACAGGATAATTTTTGTCGTTATGAAAGAGGAAATCTCGTGTTCCACTTCTAAGGTTATCACACGCTGATACGACGACCTACTACATGACTGTGTGAGTAAAATTCACGATACGTGCATCTTGAAGAGGTTAACGAGTAAGAGGTTTTCCCTGGAACAGGTCGATGTGGTGTGAGGGGTGCCAAGGTCTTCTTTCGGGGACGCCACACAATGATACGTTTAATATAAACTGCGGGTTTTTTCGTGGTTACGAGAAAGTATGAGGCAAACTGAGCAACGATGGGAATGTGTGAGTCACTGTGAGTCAGCAGGCACGTACCACTCCCAATCCCTTCATATTATGAAGCGTTGCATGTGCTACTAACACAACACAATCCCACTTTCCAAAATGATGCACTATTGATACAGCCGTGAGTAACAGGCAAGAGTTCCACGCTCACTACTCGATAAATACTACAACCAATAAAATGTTGTAATAGCGTAAAATGTATACTTCAAGAGTATCAAACGTGTCTGACGTTCATCCACACCAATGGCAATGTACTTGGATTTCCTCGTGGTGATCGATTGCAGCGAAGAATGTTGGCGGAGCCTGGCCTCAACCCTACATGCACGGGGGTCTGGCGGCCCACAGTATAAGCCCTGCAGACAACACTTCACCATCACCTCACACTTAAGCATTGCCTGCCTGTCCAGCTGGTGAAGGCGTAATTGTAGGTGGGTGTGTGGGTGGTGGTGGTGGTGGTGGAGGTGGTAGTGTTGGAGCGAGTATTGACGTGCAGAGGGCGGTCTGGTGCTGCTACAGCTGCTGCCCACGCCCAAACAAAGGACACGCTGCTCCCACCTCCACCCTCCACCCAAACACTCCCTTACACCACAAATGGCCGCCACGTAGGGAACTACGAGCTGAGAGACACTGTGTAGCCAGTATATTCACCTCATATTCACTGGTGGTCACCATTGGCGAAGCTTGGGGCTGCCACCACGCTGGCTCCAGCATACAGGACGCTTGGGCTCCGCTGACCTTGATTCACTTTCCACCTTACAATACTCACTAAAAGCACTGAATAACATGTTCACTTACATCATGGTGTACACATACATCGCGAGTGCATGTCTGCCTTACTTGCTACACAATAACGCACAATAAGTGCAGATATCGCGTGGGAGTATGTAGGTATGCTCCCGTCTTGTATGTCCACTGTGACGAGACTGCTGGTGTTAGTTGGCGCGGGGCGGAGAGCGGCGCTGGGGGGGGAGGAGGGATGGGGGACAGGAGGCCAGGGGGGCACACCGTACACGCACACACACACACCCGTCACACTCACCGCAAAATGATACATATACACTACTATATACTACACTATCCTCACGTACGTGTTAACTTACGCTTATGTAGTCGGTAAGGAAACATATGCATTCGAAAAAAGAGCATAAAATTCACATGAAAAGACAACTATCAGGTCCTTTCCTTGTAGCCAGGTCGCTTTCCCCCATTCCCCCCCACCTCCCGTCTGGCTATCTGCCTCCCTCTCCCTCCTTCCTCCCCGACCACCAATCGTCCCACAGCGCCCTCGCTTGCATTTGTTGGATTACTTACTACTGTGGTTGATTCTGCTTTACAATTACATTCTGGACTGTTTTTAAAGACTTGTGAAGGGCAATGGGGTTGTCATGGAGCACTCCAACAAGTGGCATGGAGTAGACTTGGTCGTTAGGTGTATCTAGCGCGAGGTGACAACCCTACCCACCGTGCACCGTTCTGCGGCAAGACAGCCACCTCTCCTCCACACAACCAAACGCACCCATTTTCCTCACCCTACATCCATTGCGCCAGTTCAATACCTTCCTCATCCCGTGTAAGACATACTAGACACTCTCACAATAACCTTGGAGAAACAATCTCTACTCCTGAGAGTGTATGCCACGTGCAATTTATTGACTCGTTGGCAGTTGTCGGTGCTATGGTGGAGGGCCTGTGTTGAACGCACACCACGGTAGAACCAGCTCTCGTTGCTAGGATACTTTACACACCCCATAATGCAACACATTCACCTAAAACATTATTCCAGGCCAACATCAATAACAAAACAAACGGCTCAAAAATTCTCTTGGCGTAAATTTTGACAGCATAACCAAATACTATATTGAACAGTCGCTAAAGGGAAGTACATGTTACATAATGTTGCAGAGGTAAATAGAACCTTACGCTACAAGAGACACCACAACACTGGCATAAGCTGCGTATGTTTGTCTCTGTGGTGCGTAATTCCCCTTGTGTCCATATACAGACTTTTTATCAGTGGATTCCTTGTGTTGTGTTATCAGCTTATCCCATCTGCATCTACGTCAGATGGTCGATTACACATCCCAAGATAAGACAGATAAAGACTTATCGTCCCTTTACACAGCAACAGATACGCCAGTTGGGTGATATGCTCACTCTACATGTAAAAAGGTATACATACACATGATCTCAGTACACCCAACATACTAATCCGGTTACAATGGTACGAACCTGATGTAGTTAAACAAACATTACCTGCACTATACACACTCCATGCGCACAGTAAGCAGTCCAGCACTTTCGTAAGGGGAAGATCTGCTTCAGTAGGCCTACATGATTCAATAAAAACGGGATGTGTGTTTACTTTGCTAACATCCGTTACATTTTGTCATTTACCTATCTTAACAAATGCCATTACCTCTAGTTATTAACCATGTTTTGACCGCTCCAACATACAATGTAAGCAAAATATATATATATATATATATATATATATATATATATATATATATATATATATATATTTTTTTTTTTTTTTATACTTTGTCGCTGTCTCCCGCGTTTGCGAGGTAGCGCAAGGAAACAGACGAAAGAAATGGCCCAACCCCCCCCCCCCCCATACACATGTACATACACACGTCCACACACGCAAATATACA
The DNA here is from genome assembly GCF_036320965.1 of Panulirus ornatus. Classification (NCBI taxonomy): domain Eukaryota; kingdom Metazoa; phylum Arthropoda; class Malacostraca; order Decapoda; family Palinuridae; genus Panulirus; species Panulirus ornatus. The sequence goes on along the minus strand of NC_092252.1, from coordinate 2,988,050 downwards.
TACCTACACAGCTTTCCATGGTTTACCCCAGACGCTTCACATGCCTTGATTCAATCCACTGACAGCACGTCAAACCCTGTATACCACATCGCTCCAATTCACTCTATTCCTTGCCCTCCTTTCACCCTCCTGCATGTTCAGGCCCCGATCACACAAAATCTTTTTCACTCCATCTTTCCACCTCCAATTTGGTCTCCCTCTTCTCCTCGTTCCCTCCACCTCCGACACATATATCCTCTTGGTCAATCTTTCCTCACTCATTCTCTCCATGTGCCCAAACCATTTCAAAACACCCTCTTCTGCTCTCTCAACCACGCTCTTTTTATTTCCACACATCTCTCTTACCCTTACGTTACTTACTCGATCAAACCACCTCACACCACACATTGTGATATATATATATATATATATATATATATCTGTGCTTCAGTCTTCTAAACATCCCTATTACTGTGCTACAAACTTCTGTCAATAGCCTAGCTAAGCTTGTATAACAATACTGCATTGGCATATGACCCAAGATATCACTTTATCAACCATTAAAGCGCCACACTACGACCCCTTGAAACATCCGGCGATCCACGAACACGTACCGTCGTGCCCAAATGGGGTTAAACAAGCATATCATCCCAGTAAGAATCAAGTACCATATGACTGTGGGTGGATTCTACCTTCAGAACAGTGCAGCCTTGTCATCACCCACTTATAAACACTACTTATCTTGGCACCCAAACATATCGCCTGAGCTAGGGTATACAACGGATTCCACGCACCACCGAAAGGTGATTGTAAGTCTATGTCGGTGTGTGTAACAAAGCTCCCCCCCCCCCCCATTCCCAGATAACCGACTTCAGATATGTGATAACTGACTTGGAGGATCATGAAACCAGACTTGGCCCTCTGCCAGGAGTCGATTATAGCGCGGCCTGAACAACGCGCGTGTCTTTTATACAAAGGAATTTCCTGTAATAACTATTTACCTTTGAGCCTCCGCGCAAGATGCGCCAATTGAATTTTGAAACGAGTCTAAAATTGCGTTTTTTATTTTTTCTTTCTTAAGGAGAAAGGGGATGGCGCACACTCAAGAAATAAGATCCAAACATATCAGTTCCAATATTTACAACCATTACTCCTGTTTGGCAGGCGGAATATAAGTTGAACCAATCAACTAACTGCCTGTATGACGGCCACCTCTTACTGATACCATTGTCGGAGCTTCTGGACAAGTACGCATCGGCCTGCCTCACCACTAATGGAGAGCAGGACGAGTCAGGGAGGTACAGGATCTTGGCTGACTCACTGCCAGGGGTGCGTGGGTGTAGGGCAGCATTAGTCGATACACCACCACCCATTTCTGAGTCACAAGAGTTGTGAGAATGCACTAAAAACCGTTTGCTTACAGTAATACCACCCATACCAGCTAACCAGAAAAGTAATCAGAAAAAACAGCTGATCACAACCGTACACCGCCACGTTTTGGAAAAAACGTATGTATACCTGAACAGGTAAAGACCCAAACTGGACCAAGCCTAACAAAGCCTGGGATTACAACATAGACATCAACCTCCAAACTATTTTTTCATATGACGTAAACAGTGCAGTATCAATAAAGAATGTCGCGAAACCTGAGACAAGTAGAATAAGATACCATATACTTAGTCACTTACTAGTAAAGGATACTGAAATAAAATCAATAGGAAGAACTTGGTTAAACATAAATCAAAAAACAAATGATAAGCAGTAAGGAGCCGTGTTGGAGCTGATCCCTCTTTTTTTCCTAATACACAGAAAAATCAATGGCGAAAAGTAAATTGCTAGAAACTAAGTAGCACCAGAGTTGATTCATATTAAACTGTCAGAGTAAGTAAATTATAAGTAAGATACGTCAAGACAGGTGTAGAACCATTATGAGGCAACTATACACAAACAGACTACAGCCATGAGAGTAGCTACATTGTTGTCAACAGCTGCCCTGTGCCTTCCTCTCACAGTAACTCTAATTTCAGAATTGGCAGACGTGTGTAAACTATAGTAATCACACACACTCTCGCTAAAAAAAAAGAAAATGTGACAGAGGGGCACACACACAATGTCCAATAACATGATATACAGTGATACAAATGTGTCTAGATACAATCACAATCCCGACCTTGAACGAGACTACCAATTCCCGTGATCAGTGCCACGCCGGGAATAAATCTAACTCAGTTGAAATGATATATGTACTTATCAATCTTATCAATCATGAACTCTCAATCCCAATGGGCCCAGGGTGAATCAGATACATACAGCCCCTGAAAATCATTCGAACTCATCCTCGTCCCATTCCTAGTGCTTATATTTTTCACTAGTCACACAGAGTTCATTCGTCCAGAGAGAACAACGTCCAAACAATGAAGGGTTACTGGTAACACTCAAAGCACGACCGTAAACAGAAGAGTGAGGCGGTGAGGGAAGGTGTGTTCCGGGGGAGGGCGGTGGACGGAGCACTTGTTACATACGGGTCAGAAGGTTCCTTATCCCATGCCCACGCCCACACCTCTCGCACCACCTCCTCCGCCCCATTGCAACCTACCCTACCTTTCTCTATTCCATCTCTCTCTTCCCCCCTGTCTCCTTCAGTGTTTCAATACAGAGAGGTGATCAATAAGAATGAGCCCGACTTCCGCAAAGGACGTGATACAACACAAAACAAATATAAGATAATCATATAACGACACAAAACAGTAATCATCAGAAAATCAAACAGCTACGTAGAACAGGCAAGTTCCAAATTCCTCGTATGGCGTGAAGTTGCTGCTGGCTGCCTAGCCTAACTAATGCATCGACAGTGACTGCAATTACTTGCACTAGGCAGCGCGGAGTGCGTTACCGAGGGAAGAGGCAGGCCAAGGAGAGCCTGCCAACACTCTAGGGCGTAGTTGGCAGCGGCCTGTAGCGCCACCTCACCAATCACATCGGCAGTAGCAACGCCAACCCTCCAGCATCCACCAGGAACAATAACACCCGCAGCAGCCTGAGCAATAACTATATGGGCAATAAATGGTAGATAACCCGCAGCAGCATAACCCAGAGGAGGAGCAGAAGCAGCTAGGAGTCAACAGACTGAGGCCACCATGATAACCTCCACCACCACCGCCGCCGCCACACCACCACCATCAGGCGGGGTTACTACACTGGCAAGGCTCCAAACCCGCCAGCCCACACCCCTCTCCCACCACCGCCACCACCACCCATCCACCCGCCAACTCCTTTATCCTCACTCACTCACCTCTCTCTCTCTCTCTCTCTCTCTCTCTCTCTCTCTCTCTCTCTCTCTCTCTCTCGACCCGCGCCACTCTCACTGCCCTTCATCTTTCACACTACCCTCCAGACTTCCCTCACTGCCTTCCTACCCCTCCAAAACATCCCTCAATGTCCTCCAAGCCCTCCCAGTTTTTCCACACTACCCTCCAGCACCCTGCAGTCTAGTCTTCGTGCAGGAGCATCATCCTCATCCCACACTGATGTACCTGGCAGACGTTGCTCAGGTTTCGTCGACAGTTGAAAGTGTAACGTGAACTGTGTGGCCTCAGTCCCCGTAAGGACCCAGTTTCCCAAAGGCCCTCGACAAACATTCCATCGGGACAAAATACCTTATATGTCAGCAGCAGTCCCCATTTTACAGACATTGGGAGGAAGAGATTATTACGAGATTACATTAACTAATGCAAATAATTTAGTATCTAAATATCACACATCTATAATTCAAGAGTTGACCCAACACCATCCGTTCCCCTAAAGAGGGGAAAGGCTTCATAACAAGCAGGAGGGTTCATTATTTAAAGACTTGCGTTTTTATCGCACGAGCTACTGGTCGGGTGGTGGGGCTGGACCCAGCAGACGACGGATGTGTGGCTACGGCGGCACGGACCGGAAGTAGGACAGTTGGAGGTGAATGCAGGTTACAGCAGTGGTGGTAGCCATGACGAGAGCAGTGACCCTCCAGTATTGGCTACCTCCATCTCCTGTCAACCTTCCCGTACTGGCCAACCTCACCACCACACTACCTTACCCTCCTGTATTAGATATCCTAACCCTAACCTCATGACCCTCATTTGGTGTCTAACCCCAACCCTAATGTCCTTCTTCTGCTGTCTTACCCCACCACTTGATCAAGTATCCCTACCCTGGTGCCAAACCCCATCCCCAGTCCCTCTCCTGATGTCTAACCCCCAGATCATGTGTCCCTCTCCTACTGCCTAACCACACCCCCTGTGATCTTCCCCGTTGTCTAACCCCATCCCCATCCTCCCTTGGTGTTCAACCCCACAGTCCCAGTGACCCTCCCGTATTGGTCACCTGCAATGACCCAACGGTGGTGGCCACCGCTTCCCTCCCCCTCCAACACCCGCCAGACCAGTCGGCCGGAACACCTGTGTCACAGCTCACATGTGATGACCATTTCTGAAGCACCAAACACACACACACACACACACACACACACACACAGTCCTCTAGCCCTCACGTCAACTGCCGCGCCTGTCCACTTTGAACATTAGGTGGAAAAACAATAGCTATTGGAGTCTTCAGGACCTTAATTTCCACTCCTTCAGGATTCCATTTTAAGAACCTTTAGCTGTGCTTAGCCATATCATCCAACAACATACATACGTTACTTACGGATCCAGATTAGCTACCGAAGACTTAACTGCACCCAAAAACGACAAGGTGAAAACCTTAGAAAAAGAGCAGAGTTCAACTATGACATGCGTTTTCAGTGCTGGGTGAGCACTAAGGATTCGCCTGGCTCGACGTGACTTGTAGGATGGTTTATTGTGTGACTGGACGAAGGCACGAAGGGTCTGTCGTGAGTTGGTAACCATAGGGTCACTGATTTCCCCTCCCTACCCTCACATCAATCATCAAATCTTAACTCTTAAGCACCAACCATCCCTCGCCCACTCCCACCCCCCATCAATCCCACAGAAAGCGAATATCTGAAACAATAAAATAAATAAATTATATAAAAACAAGCAGGGTTTGAACATGTAGTGCCCCCTTTTCGTTTTCCGTGTGTGTGTGTGTGTGTGTGTGTGTGTGTGTGTGTGTGTGTGTGTGTGTGTGTGTGTGTGTGCAGGAAGCGGGGAGGATACTAAAGAGGAACATTCCAGCAGCTGTTCATCAGTTTGGGTGAGGAAGAGCACAACGCCTGGTTCACTCTATTCCATACACCATAAAATCATCAACTGAAGACCTGCTTTTTGATGGGTAGCAATTTTAAGAAGTAACATACTAGCAGAATACGCTGAAAAACATACCAAAATGGCCGTCTGATAGTACAGGTCAAAGGGTGTGGCATCGCGCATCTCATCTCCAATCTCCTCTGCTTTGCCTTTCTCACTCTGTTCACATCTGAGCTCCCTCCCCGTAACTACTAATGTACTAACCCTTGTCTCCTTTCCCACCAGAAACGGCGTCCCTCACTGTAATGTCTTCTTTCCTACGCTCCTGATCCAAGATCAGCCTTTCTTCACCAGGTTAACTACCTGCACTCATACGATGACTCAATACACTACATTCCTCCACTTCTTTCAAATCCGCTCCATCCTCTATTGCTCCATCTCCGTCACGTCTCGTCATAATTCAACCCATTTTAAGAATTTACACTTAATAGGATTTTACTCCAAATCACATCAGTAAATCAATACGAGAGCGAAGGTTGCAATCACACCATCCATCCAGTCTGGTCAACGTGTTCCCTCCACTGCACCCCTGGCGGTGTAAAATCAATTTCCCCGTCTGTATACACACCGTAGAGCAGCAGCAGTCACTCTTCACCACCACCACCACATTCACGGAGCCTTTACCTTCTCTTTACTTCCTCTGTCCTGCATCTCTACTACATTAACCTTTTCACGCACCACTTCCTCATAATAATTTATACATTAGGTATTCATATGACGTGGATTCCGCGTTATCTAACTTTTCTAAAGCCACAACTCTCACTCCGATTCATAAAACTAGATATAAATCTACCTATTCTCACAAGATACTCCTGGCCCTGTGCAATACCGGTGCCTCAATAAATCCTTGAAAATTCACTCCTTCCTGTCTCTCAACAATCCACCGATATCGCCAACTCCCGCATATATTCATATTCTCCCCACTCAACCTTTCGCTTCAGGGAAATCGTCCTTTTTCTTCCGAGGGTGTAACTTATCTTCTTACGCTTCCCAACATTTTCCTATTTTATGAAGGACAAATAACTTCGCTTTTTCCTGCCTGCCAAGGTGGCCAGTTGGGTAGTCGTGACGTATGGCCAGGTGTACACATTACTGTGATGTGTGTAGGTGTCGTCCTGTTGATGGGAGGCCCGTGCTGAGGACTTGGCAGGCAGCTGAGAGAGAGAGAGAGAGAGAGAGAGAGAGAGAGAGAGAGAGAGAGAGAGAGAGAGAGAGAGAGAGAGAGAGAGAGACGGCGGCGGCGTCAGGCAGCGTGGCCGTGAGAGCGGGTCGAGGCTAGCTACAGTTGGACTACTCCCAAGGTACCGTGTTTACCGTGGCCACTCGCGCCTCTGGTGGTAAGGTCACCCACGCTCCCCGGCGGCCGGCCGTCCCGCACCTCGCCTCCCGCTCTCGGTCACCTGACACACCACGTATTCACCCCAAGGGGTCACCCCCCCAACCTCCCGTCCATCCAGGTGCTCTCCCCCACACACACACCCCAGCTCCCCCACCCCACCCGTTAACTACCCCTCCAGCAGTCCCGATAACCGCGCCGCCGCCTCCTCCCCCAACCTGTCCACCACCACTACTACAGACCTTTAATATGGCCTCCAACCACCACGAGGCGCGCCTCGCGCCTTTTCTGTTGGTGTAATCACTTTATTTTCCGCTGCACATGCCACGGTAAGGGCAGGACGTTAAAGGCGCTCGAGGTCCTTTAACGTATGAAATACAAACGTGAATATGATCCAAGTTACAGAGGTGGAATGAGGGGCCCCATGTAGTCAATACACTGATATTCACACGAAATAATGGGGGGTAGATACTCATGTATATAAACAAGAGATTGACGTAAGAGTTACATTACGGCAGCTTGATGCAGACAGCGCCGTTGAGCACCACGTTAAGTCCCTCCAAACACACACACACACACACACACACACACACACTGCTGCTGCTGCAGCAGACCCGGTGACAACAAATGACTAAGAATTCAGGGCGGCCTCCAACACGCACACTCCTCTCTCACTCCCCCGCCGCGCCGCCCCCGACCCAAGGCTCAATCTCTTTTTAATCTTGTTCCGGCGGGGAGAATCAAACACTCGAGCGAAGCCGGAACGCTGTATCACCTTGAACATACGAGCGTATGTATAGTAAGAGTATAGTCCGGTAACCTGAAGCGGCGAACTACGTAACAGATTACAAAACAGCTTCGCACAAACACGCGAGAAAAAATCTAAAATTCGTTTTCAGAATCGGGTGAGAACAGACACGTTCCCACAACATCCGAAACCGACGTGTATATATATACGACAGACTCTTACCAGGTCCTTTGAGCCAACTTGTCACCTTCAACCACATGATTATGAAACACTTCGTCTATGCATACTTGGACAAATAAAAACCCTTTACTTTAAACACTGTCACTTTCTACGGCTTGATGAAGTAGATAATGAGATTGTTTACCTCGGTTCTGAGAAGGAAACCAACCCACACGAACCAATGCTGACAACAATAACAGTCTAGGTTAACCTTGTTATTTTCTGGCCTGCAAATGTAGCACACTTCTCGTCAGAAGAAATGTAGCACACTTCTCGCCTGAAGCTTTTGTTTACATTTCCTTATCGAAATAAAGCGAGACATTAACCGAGAGCCTCGTCACCAGACACTCAGCAACTAAACCTTTTCCTGAACACAAATGCAGGCTGAACGAAAACATATAAATCCTTTAAAATAATACTTTCAAAAATACTTAAAGAAAAGATTTTCATACTAACAAAAATACTAAAAGTTACACATATCTGATTATCGATTACAAGTAAAGACGAATCAAGCACCAACTCTTTTATCAGATTGCAGTCTAAACACAATTCCTTAAATTCGCCTTCTAACATCTTATACAAATTACCATTTTTGCTTACCAATAACACCCTTAACTACTTTTCCCTTCCTACTTTCCTGTCGCAAAAACTTTCACCACGGGGAGTTTTGATTATAAGCATCTGAAACTTTTTACGACAGATTTCCGTTAACTCTCCGACAACCGCCTCTCAACTAACTTCCCTCCATCGGCCACTTCCACATAATGTGCACACTGGGAAATGCCACACTGTCGCTGAGAACGGTGGTGGTGATGCATGTCACCTGAAGGTGAACCCCACACAAGGTGGGAGGCTCGGCTCCCCAGTTCTTGTGCAGTTTGTCCCACTACAAAACAAAAGTTGATGACTTGCCTCTGTTGAGACATTCTCCCGCCGTTCGGTCAGGTTTATTAACCCCTTGAGTACGATGATACAACCCTCGAATACGACGGTACGACTCTTGAAAACGTTACGTACGACATTTGACAAAGACATTACGACCTTTGAGAACACAAGACCCTTTGAGTACGATGGGAGGACCCTTGAGCACGAGGGTAAAACGTGTGAGAAGGACGGTACGACCCTGAAGCACGACGGTAGAACTCTTTTAGAGCGACGGTACTACCCTTGAGCACGACAGTGCGAAATCTACAGCACAAACAGCATATCTCTTGACGATTACGGGTAAGGTCAAAAGCCGTCATCATACCTAAGGGTCGTACTGTCGTGTTCAAAGGTTTATGCACCATCAAGAGAAGAAAACTCTGACGCAATTCCAGATCTCCTTCGAGTGACATGTCTGGATCTGTCACTTAATGTGTGTACAAAACATCTTTATCAGTCTAAAACATGTACTCCCACGACTGGCCCGTTGTTTTATGACCAAAGGCAACGAAATTAACACCCCAAACAGCCTATTATTGGGCCCAGTTGCTCAGGATTCCTATGATAATGAGGAACATGTGACTCAGCTATAAAAATCTCACTAATGCATACGGCATACGGGTCATCATACGCTACGTCAACTGTCACATGACGAGGATGAATGAATTAGAAGGCTACCACGGGAGGCTCTGGGTATATTTAGTACTCGTAGTTTTCTCTTGCAACCCTGACTGTTTTTAAACATCAACAACCCTGAACCCCCAACCCCCCTTAACATATCTACAACCCTGGCCCCCTCAAACATACCCCCCCTCCCTCCCCCGGGCCAAGGTTGCAACTACATTATACCCAGCGACCTTTGGTACCCCCCCCCCCTCCTGTCCTGGTTACCAACTCACGCAGGCGACCTAAGAACCGAGATCGGGCTCACCTACCTGTGAGCTCTCTGGCTCTCCTACATCCTCTGGCACACTGGAGATATAATGTACACCTGGTAAAGAGTTGGTTATCGATAATGAGGGTGAGGGAAAAAAAGTATACTACATTCTGGGAGCACACTATCACCACACTGATGACATACTGCCCACAGTGTTCTACTTCTGCTCTTCTAGTATGTCTCAATCAGTGTAAAAAAAAAAAAAAAAAAAAAATATCACGGTTCAATACAGTGGTGATCATCCACAGGATTCATTACCTTTCCAATTCCAAAGCATGACGGTACACGACGCTTGAGTATGATATTCTGGCCTTTGACCAAAGGCTAAACGATCATATATCAAAAGATGGTGTCGACGAGGTCAAGGATTGTATATACCACTGTGGTCAGGGATCGCACCGTCGTCCAGCTCAGTGAGTGTACCGACGAGCTCCACGATTGTACTACCATCGTGCTCTGGGACTAGACCATCGTGGCCAAGGACCGCACCGTCCGTCCTCAAGGGGTTGCTAACAACCTACGTCACATCTGACCTAAATCACAGGCGAGGCCACCTATCCTCGAGCGAGAGGTGGGCGTGGTGCTGGCCGAATGCGTCTAGGGCTATACCTCGCTGAGGGTAGGTGAGATCACAGGCTTGGCACTGGGCCCCTCTGGCACTGCTTGCCTCACCTGTGGCCCCAGAACTTGGCTTACCCTCCTCACGGCACCGCCACCACTTGCGACCTATCAATGAGTCCATGTTATACGCTCAACTCCAAACGATGCCACAGGCAAAGCACTGTTTATATTATGTCAAGGCGGAATATTTCATCCCTCCTCCCCTCCATGGGGACGAAGATGGAACCTAAGGGATAACACTAACATCTCCGGCAAGCCACGAGACACCGCGATCCTGTGGGAACCAACTCTTACGGGGACTTGGTTCAGCTCTTGGCGCCCTCCCAGACTTGCCTGCAGCGCAGGATATGGAGACGGCAGCAATCTTGTCAACACCACCACCAACCCAGGTAAGCGTCCTCCAGAGGTGAAGGGTGCAAACAATCAAGAGGCCAGGAGTGAGGATGTGCTGCAGGGAAACCCTACTTTCATGTGGTTATTGTGTGGTGACGTGTTGGGGGGCAACCCTACATTAATGTTCTTTACTGTGTGGTGAAACGTTGCGGAAAAGCCATCATTCAATGATGATTGTGGTGAAGTGTTGCGGGAAAACCCTACTTTACTGCTACTTACTATGTGGTGGTGTTGCGGGAAAACCCTACTTTACTGCTACTTATTATGTGATGAAGTGTTGCGGGGAAACCATAATGCTTGCTCATTGTGAGGTGAAGTGTTACGTGGAAACCCTACTTTACTGCTGCTTACTATGTGATGAAGTGTTGCAGAGAAACAATAATGCTGCTCATTGTGTGGTGAAGTGTTGCGGGGAAACCCTACTTTAGTGTTGCTTTAGTCACCGCCACCTACCTTGTACATGTTCATTATATTTAGCTTCTGTTTACTTGCTTTGAAGTTATATACACGATCTAGCGTCATCCTGTCCACTTGCCTTATATATACGACACACGGCATTTCCTGGCTAGTATTATATCACTATTCAACTACACAGAGCACAGGAATCATTCTACACCAAGTACACAGAAATACTTTCAACACTGTCTTTACAGTATTCCAATATCGTCAGCGGTGCGAGGTGATGTTTCTGGGTTTCCCCCGAGTCCTGGGGGGAAACACAAAGTAATAAAGTTTCTTCTTAAAATGGGAAAACATTCAAATTCGGTCCACACTGACGACACCCAAAGTTTACGTAGGGCTGGCAACAGTTCTCAAGGGTGGTGGGACTTCGTCCATCTTAATACCCAAACGTCCTCCACCTTTCTGTATTTTGACCCCTAGAGTACGACTTTTGGATATGACGATGGTAAGGCCGTCGTACCGTCGTGTTGGAAGGACAATTCAACCCCGTGCATGAGCGCTACAAGACACGTGCTGAAACTACTGAAATGCGTTCCTCGAGCGGGAGGAGGTATATTTAGCCAGGCGCGTGTTGGGGATGGTGGTGGTGGAAGGGGTGGCGGGTGTGAAGAGGTTGCAGGGTACACTAAGGGCATCACCTCCCTAGACCATCACAGTCACGGACGTTTTTCAGGGGCACAGACCTCCGCTTGTCCCCTCCTCCCCACCACCCCTAGCCACTCCAAATATACCGTCGGTGATAACTCGCCATAACAAATAAGGAATTTTCCTGGTTTTCCAATGGGGCGTTCAACCCCAGCCATACGAGGCAGGTCTTGAGGGTGAGGTGACGTTGTCCCCTGGACGAGGTAGGGTGGAGATGATGTCCCCAGGACAATTCTGTGGGTGACGTGGAGGTGAAGTCATCCGGACAATCCCGAAGGTGAGGCCCTCCTCGGGGGTCGCTCCCAAGAGCCACAGGCAGAGTACGGGGACTGGTTTTAGAAGGAGCATCTCCGTCACACCTCAGGGGATGGGTACCATCACAGTCTCCCAAGGGGACAAGAGACATGGCATGGGAGAGAGTCGAGGAGGGGCCTACCTCCCCCCCTCACGCCTGCAAGGGAAGCAGTATCACTGTCCCACCCTGAGGCCTGTGACAAGGCAGGGAGTCTGGTCCAGGTGGGACCATATCCCCTCACGTCTCCTGGAGGGGCAGAAGACGGGGACCAGGGGCAGGGTAGAGAGGGGGAGGCGGCAGCAGCACCACACGGGTTTCTCATGCAGGTGGCGGTGTGCGGGGAGCGGCCACACAACTGCTACAGTATACTCTCCATCAGCCTGGGGAGGTCCCCTCAGGTGGTGGGTGGGTGAGGGGGAAAGGGGGGAAACCGACTTTCACCACAACCACTGCCACTCAGCCCCACCTCCCGCCACCAAACCTCACCCCGCCTTCTCCCTCTAATTCACTTTTTCCCCCCTCGTCTCAGCAACTCCCCCTTCTACCTTAACATACCCTCCCTCCGTCCATCTCATCCTACACTCCAACCCGTCTCTCATCCCCTTTCCTCATGCCTCTCATCCTCCGCCTCGACCATCGGCAGATATAACAAGCCAAGCAAATCCTAGGAGCGGCTGGGCTCAAGGATTGCCCAAGATTACACAGGGTCTGTGTCAATCCCCCAGTGGCCTGGTAATAACAGATGTTACAGAGGTCATTCAAGGTCTGTGCCCGACCCCAGTGGCTTAGTAATGACATTATCAGGCGTTACGGAGGTCAACACACAAAGTCTAAGTCTCGACCCATGTGACACGGTTATAACAGATGTTATACAGTAAAAAAAAAAAAAAAAAAAAGGACAGAGTCAGATAACATCAGATGTTACAGACGGTCTGGATGAGACCTCATTGTCCTGGTAATTATATCACATGTTACAGAGACATCACATTACGGTACAGTCTTGACCACATGGTCCCTGACTTGTTACTTGTCGGTCTTCCCGACTACTGAGTCTCTGAAAACGATCATCTATCCCGACCTATCCCTTCCAACTCAAGCCCTGGTCCTTCTCTCCCTTTCCAATCCTCATCCCCTTCCACATCCTTTCTTCCACTCTAACATTATCCCAGCCCTTCCAAGGTTCAGTGTACGCTCACTGCTACAACCCGAGAGATTCTGCTCACCCTAATACCACACTCACGGGCCCCCAATGTAGCTCGTCCCTGGGAGCACCCACTCACACCTCTCATAATCTGTCTATGAACGATGCAGTATCGTGCGTCGGTATACAGTAAATCTAAACGACATTACTAGCGCCTCCGTAGATGTAAAGATAAGTATTTCCCGCTAAGTACTCGTGTTTCTTCCTTTTTTTCTTTTCTTATTTTCATCAAACGCTATGAGTCATGATCTCTTTACCACCAAAAGCGATCTCGAGAGAACCCACGTGTATCATTCTGCTTGCATTGCCTTGTAGAACGTGACCATACAAGCTAAGATGTCTGCCTCCTGCATCAGTATCCAGCTGGCCCCAGCCAGACAATCAACGACCATGAGGGTTACACGTCATTACTTCACTGACACATTCCTCCCTCGCGCATCCCTCTCACATACTCCTTCATACCAATAGTTTTCTTTCGTGCAACCCTAATACAAACCACTTTCTTTGGCGTATCCCCTCACCTAACCATTTTCTTTGGTGTACCCTCTCATCCTAACAACTTTCTTTGGCATATCCTCTGATACTAACCATTCTTTGGCATATCCACTCATACTGACAATTTTTTGGTGTCCCCCCCCCATTATGACCTCAAAATCACAAATACAGCCACATGAACCAGCGTTACTAACCCTCTAAAACCAACTTCCCTAACCCGAGTTAATACATACTGAAGTTCGTCTTTTTTATATCAAAGACAAACAAAATTTCTCGTCAACCTAAGCTCAAGTAATTCACATAGTCTACATGTAGACCAAGGATAGATCCACGTGTTTACATGGGGGTTAACTTACTGACTTTTAAGGGAGTCTTCCTCTAATTCCACCCCTCACTCCAACTTACTAGTTTACCTCCATTTTTCCTTCGTTTAACTTTACCTTAAAGTCTGTAAAGTATTTTCTTGTTCCGCTGTATACCAAGGGTTGCCCCACGCTTGTTTACCTGTTTGCCTTGTTTTTCTGCAAAGTTTCAAAAGCCGTAAATACATCCATCTTGAGTTTGTAGGTGTACCTTTCATTCAGTTGTGGTTAGTATCTAGTGTTTACCGAAGTTTACCTTCAGCATCTACGAAACAAAGCAGCCAATGCAAGAGTTCCTCATATAAAACTGCCGTTCAGACACGTCCAGTAGTAGCGAAGAACATGTTATCAGCACAGTGACTTGTCATCAATAAAAATTGTGACAATCTATCAATAAAGAAAAATGTCATCAACAAAGAGTGACACTGTAATCTATGAAAGTGCGTCATCACAAGGGAGGTGATAACCTCATCATTAAAGTGACAATGCCATTACTAGTTAACATCAATGAAATAAGTGGCCATGTCTTCAATACAGTGACGTCATCAACAAAGAGAAAGAAAGTGACGTGGCATCAATAATTTCTTACGACTATCTCGAGACTTGTCAAACCATTCTTACACACTCAACACGCACCCGAGTGTGACCCACATCTTCCAAGAATATTCTCAGCACTTCCTTTCAGACTTGGAAATCCCTTTCGTTAAATATGCTTCTTTCAGAGATACGATGATAAGCGGGACAGATATGATAGCATATACTCGATGTTCTCAACAGATAAGGCTCATCCACTGTTTCCGGCTTCGTCCGAAATGTTTGATGCCACATAAAGCAAAACAAACACAGAAAATTCACCGTCCAAACTGGATTCCTATAATCATTCTCCATAATGATTTCTGAAGATAATTACAACATATCCATCGAGCGATGCTTCAATTCCTACAATTACATAAAAAAAAAATGTAGAGTCAATCGGAAGGTAATGCACAAACACTGTATCAGAATACATGGGTGTACACATGAAAGTAAAAATAAGGGAGGTTAGTGAGTACACTGAACCAGAATACATGGATGTACACATTAAAGTCTGACAATAGATGGCGTCAGGGTCAACGAAGCGTTTCCTACTGAAGGGTACGCAAGCGCATCCAAACCTATATAGACGTGGACTGGATTATAATTTCGGCCACCGTTCTAGTGAGCTAGTCAGCGTGTGTCGCATCCCCTAAGAGCTGGCTGGACCTGTGGCATGCTAATGGATGGTGCTTTCCCTTGTTTCTGAAAGGAGATCGGCCGTACGAGGATTAGCAGTTATGATACCTCCTCCTTTGTGACAGAATGACGTGGTGGTATTTCTAAAGCGTTTGAACCCAACGGTGGCTATTCAGCGCTTTTCAAGCATGGATAACAAAAATAGCCATTTAGCTTCTGGCGTTTAATAAATCCCACAACGTACACCACAAAGACACCATGGAAAGGAGGGAGGGGAGGGGGGGGTCATAACGGATAACCCTTGTATCTAGCTCATCTACGCGCAGCAACCCTGGGAAGCTGTGGCATCTCCGTCCTTAATCAAACATTTTCACCCGGAGTGGCCACGACTCTGGAGGCACCCACCGCTTTGCCCGCTCCAAGTCGGCTACTAACAAAAACGAACAAATATATAAATGAAGGAGAATGGGATAGCAACACAGAGAACTATCACACAATGGCAGGGATAATGGCAAGAACCGGACAGAGTGACTCAGTCATGGACATGGCCTGGACTACAAGGTCAGGTTAATACCTCACACACACACACACACACACACAGCCACACGTGAAACTTATCACCACAAGTGATCCTCCCAGTGACACAATAGTCTCAGTGGTGCATTCGGGGTCAGGCCAAGACACGACGACCCTGTATGTCGCCAGATATCCCCACCACCTGCCTGGTGAAGTGTCGGAGAGGTACTGGTTTCCCCTGGTGAAGTGTCAAGAGGCACTCCTTCCCCTGGTGAAGTGGCAGAGGCATTGCTCCCCCCTGGTGAAGCGACAGAAGCGTTACTTCCCCCTGGTGAAGTGTCAGAGGCACTGCTTCCCCCTGGTGAAGTGTCGAAGGCACTGCTTCCCCCCTGGTGAAGTGTCACGAGATTTCCTCCGATGCAGAGGCATTGCTTTCCTTCGTTGCAGCGCTGAGGGGGGATTACTTCCATCTGGTGGCACCAGAGCCTCTCCTTTTGCCTGGTGCATTGCCAGGGGCACCGCTTGCTTCCCTCTGGTGAAATGCCAGGCCGAGTCCACTTTTTGGCACATAAAATTAGCCTTTCATCCAACTCTTTTGCCCCATCGGGATTTTTTTTTCTGGCAACAAGAGCCACAGGCCACCTTTGGCAGTATCTACATGCAGTTATTCATTGTGTTACACCTGGCCAATAACCTGGTGACAGTATAAAACACAGGTAACGATGGGGAAAAATTTTTAACAAGAGCATTCATGCGTTCAGACACAGAATTATTAATGACATAAAATAGTAATTTATGCACCTATCTACTTGTTTTCTGACCCCCCCCCCCTCTCTCTCTCTCTCTCTGGAGAGAGAGAGAGAGAGAGAGAGAGAGAGAGAGAGAGAGAGAGAGAGAGAGAGAGAGAGAGAGACCGCAACCGACCTGGCAAGGGCAATAGTATGCCCAAATCAAACCCATTGTCAGTAAAGAAGTTGAATAACGTCTATGAAAAAAAGGGAAATACAACGGGATTAACCTGAACAGCCTCTGGTGTTTGTAGACTCCCCGACTCGTGAAAGTGCAAAGGTTGTACGAAGAGTAAAGACGATAGCATGAATATATATGCACGGCCGCGGTGTAAGAGGAATCATAGCGGCCAAACCTCGTCTGACTAGTCTTAACAAAGAAGCTATGGGACACAAGCAAGTAACTGCAGTAGGCAAAATAGTATCTGTAGAGTTGGGAGAGGGGGGGGGGGGGGAAGCAACATCGCGGGGCGCGATAAAGGATGGCAGGAGAGAGGTAACTGTAGGAGATTTAAGTAGAACCCAGGGGCTTCAGCTTCCACTCAGACTTAAAAAGGGAGCTGGATGAAGAACCACCTCAGATATGTGAGCAATACTCCATACTGAGGGGAATGAGACCTCTGTATGATACGGAATAACTGCTCGAACAAAAATAAGTATGGCACACATATAACACCCTAGGACCTAGGATACTATAACGTTCATCAAGTTGGGTTTCCACGACAGTCAAGGGGGGTGCTCTCTCTCTCTCTCTCTCTCTCTCTCTCTCTCTCTCTCTCTCTCTCTCTCTCTCTCTCTCTCTCTCTCTCTCTCAATTTTCCAAAAGAAGGAACAGAGAACGATGCCAGGTGAGGATATTCCCTGAGGCCCAGTCCTCTGTTCTTAACGCCACCTTGCTAACGCGGGAAATGGCGAATAGTTTGAAAAATATATATATATATATATATATATATATATATATATATATATATATATATATGGGTGGAGAGAGAGGGAGTGCGTCAGCAGTGAGCTTGACCTTGCGAGTGAGACATTGTAGGCTTCACAGCACACGCCTCGCTACCCATGAAGCAGCCTCCACCACAACACTAACATTCCCGCTCTACCACAATAATCACACGCCACATTCATGTCGTCTAGTGCTTATCCTCAACCGTGACAGTCTCATTTTAATTTCTCATTTCTAATTATCAAAAACTATGTTTATCTAATAATTCACATAAAACTAGCACTTTAACGACAGCCTGGGTGAAGGGTACAAGGCTAGGGGTAAATGGAGGCCCCTTGTAGAGCGTACAGCGGTTGCCACACATCAACAAAGGCGAGTGACAGGTGAACCCAGGGTCCCAGAGGGGCCTTGTCCCGTCAAGTAGGGAGGAAAAGCATTACTGACATTTGTACAACACAAAGAAAGTTACAACAGGTCACGATACACACAAGTGTCTGGTCTCGTTTGGGTACATTATTATGGGATGAAAACAAGTAATATTTGGTACATACTGAACAGAGGTTCAAAGAGGAGGTCAAGCTGCGTCAAATAAGATTATTCTACAATTGTGGTGCGATTCTGTGGGTGGAGAGGAGTGGAAGTGTTTGTATGATCGCGCGCGCGCGCGTCAAGGCGAGCAATACCCACCCACCCCTCAGCTGTTTCTTGTATCAAGCTATTTATAGTCGCGCTGCCTACTTTATGACGGTGGAGCCAACACCGACCTGGCAAAGGTTAGAGCTACGGTCACAGCCCAGTCCAGCGGAGGCCAACACCAGTACAACATGTGCTGGGCTGAGCTGAGGGAGGAGGCGGAGCAAGGAAGAGCAACAGCAGGAGCAGCAGGGGTAGAGAGGTCAAACACGTGTAGTGTTGGAGGGCATCCCGGGCCAGGCACACACACGCGTCCAATGCTGGGCCACTACTACCAGGACCACACACACAGCCTCTTACAACACTTCAGGAAATGTTTTCCCATCGGCTCCACTTACCTATACGAGTCATCACCTCACCTCACACAAACACACACACATACACACACACATTCTACTGGTCATCACAACTCATCGCAGTGCCACCATCCATTATCACGGGCCTTCCAGCCCGTCACCACACACACACTACCTTACCCAAGTCATCATAACTCACCATCCAACCAGTCATCACAAAAAGCCCAACTATCACTCCCCGGTGATCTATGCAGGTACAACCCTCCCAAGTCGTCGCAGTTCATCAACGCCACTATCCCCCTCCCAAGCCGTCACAATTCACCACCACTCAACACCTTGCTAAAAGTCGTCTTCACCAATCCGCCTCTCAACACCAATCACCCTGCCACCCATCATTACCAAAGGCGGCAGTACCTAAGAACCGTGAAGGACACTGCTATTATTTTCTCGTGAGCACCACTCCCTCCACTCTACCATTACTACTTCCTGCCCAACACGACCATCCCCACTCCTTCCCCCATCATATCAACACTTCGGCTTCTTTCTCCCCAACACCATCAATGTCATCACTCCCTCTTCATCACACACACCGTCGCCTCTCAAAAACCTTTCGCCTTAACAACCCCTCCTGCTATCACTTCCTTTCAGTCCGTCGTAAAGTCTCTCTCTCTCTCTCTCTCTCTCTCTCTCTCTCTAAATATTAATTTCTGCCACTGCTCCTGTAAGCTGTCAGAGAGTGTCTTGGCTTCAAAGCCTGTACCAGTGGCACGAGACTAGCAGCTTCTTCCCATAGCTGCTGTGTATAGGCGGGCCACACGAGAATTCGTCGTTATGATGCCTCCCTTCACTCCTTGAACTACGAAGATGTGTAGTTATCTTTGCCCTTTCGTCTTTCCCTCTTCTTATGACCTTCTCACTTTCAGATTCGAATCTCCAATTGCCTGAAGAGGACTAACTACTTTTGCTTATATAACCTTTGCAACCGACATGGCCCGCGCTATGTCGATTCCTATAAAACAAAAATCCTATGTTCCTTTCTGATCAACTCGACCAACATCATCACTCCTTGTCCTTCAACACCATCATCATCATATCTGCCCATCCCATCACTTAACTATCATCTTCCTTACTACATCTCCACTACACTACAACCCACCCATTCACCACCCTAATGACATTACCTCCACCATACTATTACCTATGCCACCACTATATCACCATACCTAGCCTCACCACCCCCACCATTATCAAAAAACAGTCACCAACAAATAAAGATCTCGCCAGAGCGTACGGCTGTGAGGACAGCGGAGGTATAGCGAGTCCCCCCGGCCAGCGACGGAGGTCAGTGTACAAGCTGCCTCGGACTGTACCAAGCCTGTTGTGGCCCCGGGTGCTGGTTACATCTGCACAGGACTGACGAGTGAGGGTCCTGGATGCAGCTACTTCGCTGTAAGCACACGCACATCTTTTTCTTCGACTGCACTGGACTGACGGGAGGAGGTCCTGGATACTGCGCCTTCGCTGCAAGCACATGTAGGGTAGGATTCCACTCACATCAACAGCAGTACCAGTGACAGAAGGTTGTACCCAGGCACGAGGACTTACGGTATAGTTCAGTCACATCCATGTGAAAGGAAAAGGACCTTCGAGAAATAGGACATAAGAGCCGATGGGAACTTATACGATGAGACAAGGTCAGTGGTGTTTTCGCTTAAAGCACGTTGTTTCTCGCCATTTTGGAACAATGGTGATCAAACATACCAAAACACAGAGCTTGCCATGTGGTTGAATCAAAAACATTATGTAGCTATACATCAAACCATAAGCCTTGATGGCATAACCTTTGACCTGAGTCATTAGAGACAGGTGAAAGATCTCATCATCATGACAATGAGTCGTACTTTCAGGCTCGTGAGATCAAATCTTGCTGAGGAGACCTGAATTTATCATAAATACACACACACACACACACACACACACACGTGTGACGCTCCCCGCAAACTACAAACAGTAACACACACACACACACACACACACACACACACACACACACACACGTGTGACGCTCCCCGCAAATTACAAATACCCACACACACACACACACACACACACACAAACTTGGCTTTGGTTTCCATGTGTGTGTGTGTGTGTGTGTGTGTGTGTGTGTGTGTGTGTGTGTGTGTGTGTGTGTGTGTGTGTACATGTTAAGAGACGATGCAACACGGAATAAATCTCCCCATTCATACGAATAATAATCAAACACACAAAAACGCACAGAAGATGCGAGAGATGTACCATATAACTAATAATCTGCACAAAACTTGTCCTAGACTAGCTAGCCAAACGGGTGATCATCCCAAAGAGGTACAAATTTTAGAAATTGAAAAAAAAAATCTAGGGTCCAAAATTCCGTAAATTACCAGAAAATAAAGTGGTCAAAGCTGAAAATGTTGCTATTAGATGTGGAAGATGAATAAGTTTCTTCGAGGTACTTTTCTTTTTAAATGAATCATCGAGACGGAGGGGGATTGCCATTCTTACTGGCTGTGTTTATGGTCGCTGGCTCAGACGTACGGAGTGGAACTAGAATCAAGCCTCAGCAAATGAGGCCAAGTCAATAGCAAAACATTCTCACACATGAAACTGTGTTCAAGTAAACAAAGACAAAAGCACACACACAGACGTGATTAATTCTCCCCCTCCTCCCGGCTTAAAGGGAGAGAGAGCATGTTCTGTAAATAGCCGTGTGAGGGAGGAGAAGCCCCGCTTAACACAGGGCTTAACCTTCCTTCCCCAGCAGCAGCACACCTCCAACCAACGCAACTCAGGATCCTCGCCGTTTTCCTAGTGTGACGTCAGTTGCTCTCAAGGCCCGCCCGCCCGGCCACTACCAGCCTTCACTCTCTTGTACCTCCACTTGTTTTTCACATGCGTCCCCCTCCGATGACCTCCAGCTACTCGAGCTGCCGGTGTCTTACCAACTACAGTTTTGCGGTCAATTGCAAATATCACCAGTAGTTATGGCGGCGTGTGGTTATGGCGCAATGCTTACCTCATGTTCTGGCAACGCCAAATACCTATTCAATAGCTGACACCAGGACCGTAACCTGTCCCACCTACACCAGCTAAAGCCACCACTCCCTTCCCATCATCGCCACACCATTCCACCTACACTCACAATCCCCAACCAACACACCCAAATCACCGACACTCATAGCCATATATCCACCACAACTAGACCATCCCTCCTACACTGAAAACCACCGACCCAACACAACCAGATTACTCCAACTTACAAACACCTATCAATCACAGCTAGAACTGCCACCTAACCAAATAACCAAAGTCAGTACACCACCTAAACACAACCTTAACCAACATATCCAGATCACCACTCCTGAACTCACAACCATCAATCCATTACAGCTAAACCACCACCTAAGCTCACAACCTCTATCCACCACAGACACACCACGCTACCAACCCCCTAAACAAACCACTACAGCAATATACACAATCATCATATCTTCCCAACCCAGAACATACTATATGCATCCACTAGAGCCACAGCTTCCAACCTACCACAACTAAAACAAGCTTCCTTACTTATATTATCAACATATACTAACCTAGCATCACCAACAGCTACAGACACCTGCCAACACCTTCAACCCGTCTCAGGACTCCTCTTACACCTACTACCACACAACACGCCCGCCACTCTTCAAACATGTGTTCAAGCCATCACTGAAGGGGTAACAGGCTCTCTCGACACCAAGAACGAAGCAGATGCCAGTCCGGAACAATGCACCACCAAAGAAATGCCATGTAGGTATGAAGCACATCGTGCAACGTACAAGTTCTTGCTAAAGTAATAACGAAGCATGGGTAATACACGAAAAGTTTTAGCAGAGATGTGTATCTGAGCAAAAGACCAGCTAACACATGCGACCAATGTTCGCGAGCAGAAAACAACAATAAGTACAAGTAAACGGCTGACAAGAGCATCAGCAGAGGTAAAGAGAACCAGGTGAATGCAATGAGGGCTAGCTAAAGCAGATGTGAGTACAAGTAATTGAGGATGTAAAAAAAAATACATATATGGGAGCAGAAGGATGCATCTAGAGACAGCACATACTGTCATGAAAGAACAAACATATGAATGCAACAGTGAGGGCCAGCACATACTGTCAAGAAAGAACAAGCATATGAATGCAACACTGAAGGCCAGAAATCACCGAGATGTAGAGAGAATCAAGAGGCATGACGGGAATGAAAGGTACCGATGCAGAGACAACCCTTCCCACCATTATAGACATACACACAAGAACTGACCAAATACATTACTATCCTTTAAGCGCACACTTATCAACCTCCATTCATCCACAAAATACATGGGAAAAACTAGACTGACGGAAAAAATTAAAGTGAAGAGATATACGAATACCTTTCCGGGGTTCAATAGCAAAGAAGTGCATGAAAAAATTCTGACACGGAACAAACTAAGCTAATAGAGTTATGACGGCGGCAAAGTTACGCGGTCAAACTCCATGCATCGGGTCGTGTGTGCATTTTCATTACACTCCCTATTAATCTTATAGAATCCCGTACGTTCCTTGGCGCAATCAAGCTTGTGACTCGCACAGCGGTGAACCGTGGATCTAGAGTTATTTAGAGAATGATGAAGCTTTTTCAACGTCACAATGAACGGTCGACTGCGGGGTCCAGCACAAACTCCCTGACGAGTGATAGCACGTCCTCCCAGGGAGCCACACACCACCAAAACACGCCAGACATTATCTTCCTCCACAAGGCCACAATCTCTGAGGCAATGATGAACGGGCATTAAGCGTTAAGTTCAAGGAGGTGTGTGAGGGCAGCAAGGAGCTGAGGCCGTGAGACGCGGGTGTAAAGCGGGTGGTGAGGTGTAGGAAGCCGCGCCATCCTGATGCAGCAGAAGCCGTGCAACAAGCACAGGGTAAACCGGGCTGCGGCGCCGTGACCCGGGCTGCTCGGGCCACGCCGCCTCGGGCATATGCTGCTGCCACATTCTATATCACATACTAATACCAAAAGACCACAAACTACTTTCACGCCAAAATACTGTCATTGGATATAGTCATTCTGAACTAGCCGGAGCCAACACGGCATCAAAAAAAAATCCACCATTTCTTCAATAGTAAGAAATGAGAGCGGAGTTGATGGTAGCCGAGAGTGAGGAGTCATGAGTGTACACCACCACAAGCCCCGACGGGCCCGCCTCACCTCCTCCCCTTATACGGCAACCTACCCAGCATGCTCTTTTAAACTTCACAACATCACGCTCCACCCGTCAAACTCCAACAAATCCACATCTTCACTCTCAAAACACTCCTTGCCCCTAAACTTCTACCATCAGCCTCCTACCTCTCTCCCTTGGAGCATCTTCCCCAGACGCGTTGTGGCAACTCAGCCACTTTACGATGTAACAGGTTGGTGGTCACTCTAACAGGGTTGGCAAATTTGGTTTGGCTAACGTCGCTTTTTCTGTCTTGCAGCTACACGGACGAGTAGTACCCCAAGAGGTAATGGTGCCAGGTTGGGGGAAGACTAGTGACATGGGTAGTGATTGCTGTTGGTGACGCAGTACTAGCAACAAAGGATGGATAATGGGAGTGTGGTATGTGATAACAACCTGGACGGTCAGTGATGGTGACACTGGGAGTAAATGGTGCTGGTAACAGGGAATACAAGTGACGAGGATGATATTAGTAGCATAGGTATTGTGCTAGGGAGATGCAGTTTGTTGGTTTTCTATTTCGCAAGCACAGACTACACAATTACTTTAAGAACAATTGTTACAAGCTTCCACCAAGTCTGACTTCATAAACTCATCCTGGCCAAAACTCCCAGTCCCATGCCGCCCACCTGAAAACTTTTGTGAACTCATATATTGTGCAATGCAAACTGGCCTGATAAAATGCAGTCAATTATTTCACACAAAATGGCAAAACAATTCCTGAGATATGCTAAGGTCAAAGCCTGAGTAAGCTATCACCACTCTGTACAAAACAATATCTCTCCACAACTTATGGAGGCCAATATACATACTGTACAAACACTTTGGATACCACTGTGACCTACAGCAATACTATACTCTGTAAATGTTAACAAATGTTCCAACAAAGACAACCTCACCTATTTAATTTCAGTTTTTAATTTCCAAGGGTACAAACAAAATTCCTCCAGTCTAAGCCTTGAATGATATAATGGGAAAAAAGTTAAAAATACAAGAGTAGGGTGTATACAAGGGAAAGATATAGGTATGGAAACTTTGTTTTAATAAGACAAAAAGAGCAGCAAACCTAACAGAGATGGTGCAAAATGATTCAGGGCATCACCTCTTCAACATTCCTACATCAGAAATCTTGAAGTTGAAAAATACTTTCTACCCTGCCATATTAAAAAAACTAATTTTTATTGTAGTTATTGAGCAATTAACTAAAATCATAAATACAATACAGCCAAAAGGCTATAAAAGTGGTGTGGTAACCTGTCAATCAGTTTTACTATCTAGTCATGTCACAAGGAAATTTTGTTTTCAAGTTATTATAATAATTAAATAATTAACTCTACGAACTAAATATATGATAAGGGATCATGGCTACACATGGAAACTTTTTTCATTTCCAACAATTCAATTATCACAAATACTCCAAGCAAAGCAGTGCATGACTGTTCTATATTAGTACATCCCCAGGTGTTACCAGACTGCCTGCTTGTGGATGTCTAATGTGTGAAGTCACCTTAACAAGACTTGCCTTCAATAATGAACAACAAGGAGAATAAACTTTGAGAGGACTTTTTGGCTTCAAAGCATCCATAATTTCCCTGCTAATAACTAGAGAAAAGCCTCGAAGCTGCAGGAATCCTATAAAAGGCATCAAAGACATAGAGATATATAGATAGATAAAAAGAGATACTCCATTATTCAAAGGGATAGAACTGGATTCAGTAGAAACCAAAGCTCTCAACTCACCAGGAACAGAATTAAATAGAACAGAAAACCACAGGAAGGTATGAATCAATAATATTCCTTGCAGAAAGCATTTGCACTTATGAATCAATATTCCCGAGGGAAAAATACAACTCTAAAACAACTAAGTGATCATTAAAATTACTGGAATCTTTATTTCAACTGTAAAACAAATGAACTCTTTTATATCATTCAATATGCATTCGATGTAACACACTAATAGAATGTAATTTTTTAATCACATACTTACAATGTCCTGATCAAGGAATGAAGAGCATAAATGTCTGACAGAGTTGTTTATACATATCTAAAATGACAGCTAGAGACTACAGTGTGAATGAATGTGGCCTTTTTGTCTGTTCTTGGCACAACCTAGGTGGAGGGTGGGTGGGTGTGTGTGTGTGTGTGTGTGTGTGTGTGTGTGTGTGTGTGTGTGTGTGTGTGCTATTTCATGTGTGACAGGGTGGCACTGGGAATGGATGAAGGCAGCAAGTATGAATATGTAAATGTGTATATATGTATATTTCTGTATATGTATGTATACGGTGAAATGTATACGTGCGTGTGTTTATGTATATACGTGTATATGGGTGGGTTGGGTCATTTCTCATTTGTTCCCATGCACTACCTTGCTAACGTGGGAGATGGCATTATATATATATATATATATATATATATATATATATATATATATATATATATATATATATTTTTTTTTTGCTTTGTCACTGTCTCCCGCGTTTACGAGGTAGCGCAAGGAAACAGACGAAAGAAATGGCCCAACCCACCCCCATACACATGCCTTGATTCAATCCACTGACAGCACGTCAACCCCGGTATACCACATCGCTCCAATTCACTCTATTCTTTGCCCTCCTTTCACCCTCCTGCATGTTCAGGCCCCGATCACACAAAATCTTTTTCACTCCATCTTTCCACCTCCAATTTGGTCTCCCTCTTCTCCTCGTTCCCTCCACCTCCGACACATATATCCTCTTGGTCAATCTTTCCTCACTCATTCTCTCCATGTGACCAAACCATTTCAAAACACCCTCTTCTGCTCTCTCAACCACGCTCTTTTTATTTCCACACATCTCTCTTACCCTTACGTTACTTACTCGATCAAACCACCTCACACCACACATTGTCCTCAAACATCTCATTTCCAGCACATCCATCCTCCTGCGCACAACTCTATCCATAGTCCACGCCTCGCAACCATATAACATTGTTGGAACCACTATTCCTTCAAACATACCCATTTTTGCTTTCCAAGATAATGTTCTCGACTTCCACACATTCTTCAAGGCTCCCAGAATTTTCGCCCCCTCGCCCACCCTATGATCCACTTCCACTTCCATGGTTCCATCCGCTGCCAGATCCACTCCCAGATATCTAAAACACTTCACTTCCTCCAGTTTTTCTCCATTCAAACTCACCTCCCAATTGAATTGACCCTCAACCCTACTGTACCTAATAACCTTGCTCTTATTCACATTTACTCTTAACTTTCTTCTTTCACACACTTTACCAAACTCAGTCACCAGCTTCTGCAGTTTCTCACATGAATCAGCCACCAGCGCTGTATCATCAGCGAACAACAACTGACTCACTTCCCAAGCTCTCTCATCCCCAACAGACTTCATATATATAATATATATATATATATATATATATATATATATATATATATATATATATATATATATATATATGAGATGTTTGAGGACAATGTGTGGTGTGAGGTGGTTTGATCAAGTATGTAATGTAAGGGTAAGAGAGATGTGTGGAAATAAAAAGAGCATGGTTGAGAGAGCAGAAGAGGGTGTTTTGAAATGGTTTGGTCACATGGAGAGAATGAGTGAAGAAAGATTGACCAAGAGGATATATGTGTCGGAGGTGGAGGGAACGAGGAGAAGAGGGAGACCAAATTGGAGGTGGAAAGATGGAGTGAAAAAGATTTTGTGTGATCGGGGCCTGAACATGCAGGAGGGTGAGAGGAGGGCAAGGAATAGAGTGAATTGGAGCGATGTGGTATACCGGGGTTGACGTGCTGTCAGTGGATTGAATCAAGACATGTGAAGCGTCTGGGGTAAACCATGGAAAGCTGTGTAGGTATGTATATTTGCGTGTGTGGACGTATGTATATACATGTGTATGGGGGTGGGTTGGGCCATTTCTTTCGTCTGTTTCCTTGCGCTACCTCGCAAACGCGGGAGACAGCGACAGAGCAAAAAAAAGAAAAAAAAAAAAAAAAAATATATATATATATATATATATATATATATATATATATATATATATATATATATATATATATATATATATTTCTTAAACTATTCGCCATTTCCCGCGTTAGCGAGGTAGCGTTAAGAACAGAGGACTGGGCCTTTTTTGGAATATCCTCACCTAGCCCCCTCTGTTCCTTCTTTTGGAAAATTAAACAAAACGAGATGGGAGGATTTCCAGCCCCCCGCTCCCTCCCCTTTTAGTCGCCTTCTACAACACGCATGGAATACGTGGGAAGTATTCTTAATCCCCTATCCCCAGGAATAAAATATATATATATATATATATATATATATATATATATTATTCATTTATTTATTTTGCTTTGCCGCTATCTCCTGCGTTAGCAAGGTAGTGCAAGGAAACAGATGAAAGAATGGCCCAACCCACCCACATACACATGTATATACATACACGTCAACACACGCAAATATACATACCCATACATCTCAACGTATACATATATATACTCACACAGACTATATATATATATATATATATATATATATATATATATATATACACATGTACATAATTCATAGTCTGCCTTTATTCATTCCCATCGCCACACATGAAATAACAACCCCCTCCCCCCTCATGTGTGCGAGGTAGCGCTAGGAAAAGACAACAAAGGCCCCATTCGATCACACTCAGTCTCTAGCTGTCATGTAATAATGCACCAAAACCACTGCTCCCTTTCCACTTCCAGGCCCCACAGAACTTTCCATGGTTTACCCCAGACGCTTCACATGCCCTGGTTCAATCCATTGACAGCATGTCAACCCCGGTATACCACATTGTTCCAATTCACTCCTATTCCTTGCACGCCTTTCACCCTCCTGCATGTTCGGGGCCACTGTTCCTTCAAACATGCCCATATATATATACATATATGGATGGGGTTGTTAGGGAGGTAAATGCAAGAGTCCTGGAAAGAGGGGCAAGTATGAAGTCTGTTGGGGATGAGAGAGCTTGGGAAGTGAGTCAGTTGTTGTTCGCTGATGATACAGCACTGGTGGCTGATTCATGTGAGAAACTGCAGAAGCTGGTGACTGAGTTTGGTAAAGTGTGTGGAAGAAGAAAGTTAAGAGTAAATGTGAATAAGAGCAAGGTTATTAGGTACAGTAGGGGTGAGGGTCAAGTCAATTGGGAGGTGAGTTTGAATGGAGAAAAACTGGAGGAAGTGAAGTGTTTTAGATATCTGGGAGTGGATCTGTCAGCGGATGGAACCATGGAAGCGGAAGTGGATCATAGGGTGGGGGAGGGGGCGAAAATTTTGGGAGCCTTGAAAAATGTGTGGAAGTCGAGAACATTATCTCGGAAAGCAAAAATGGGTATGTTTGAAGGAATAGTGGTTCCAACAATGTTGTATGGTTGCGAGGCGTGGGCTATGGATAGAGATGTGCGCAGGAGGATGGATGTGCTGGAAATGAGATGTTTGAGGAAAATGTGTGGTGTGAGGTGGTTTGATCGAGTAAGTAACGTAAGGGTAAGAGAGATGTGTGGAAATAAAAAGAGCGTGGTTGAGAGAGCAGAAGAGGGTGTTTTGAAATGGTTTGGGCACATGGAGAGAATGAGTGAGGAAAGATTGACCAAGAGGATATATGTGTCGGAGGTGGAGGGAACGAGGAGAAGAGGGAGACCAAATTGGAGGTGGAAAGATGGAGTGAAAAAGATTTTGTGTGATCGGGGCCTGAACATGCAGGAGGGTGAAAGGAGGGCAAGGAATAGAGTGAATTGGAGCGATGTGGTATACAGGGGTTGACGTGCTGTCAGTGGATTGAATCAAGGCATGTGAAGCGTCCGGGGTAAACCATGGAAAGCTGTGTAGGTATGTATATTTGCGTGTGTGGACGTGTGTATGTACATGTGTATGGGGGGGGGGGGTTGGGCCATTTCTTTCGTCTGTTTCCTTGCGCTACCTCGCAACCGCGGGAGACAGCGACGAGGTATAAAAAAAAAAAAAAAAAAATATATATATATATATATATATATATATATATATATCTTTCTTTCATACTATTCGCCATTTTCCGCATTAGTGAGGTAGCGTTAAGGACAGAAGACTGGGCCTTTGAGGGAATATCCTCACTTGGCTCCCATCTCTTTTCCTCCTTTTGGAAATTAAGAAAAAAATGAGAGGGGAGGATTTCCAGGCCCCCGCTCCCTTCCCTTTTAGTTGCCTTCTACGACATGCAGGGAATACGTGGGAAGCATTCTTTCTCCCCTATTCCCAGGGGAATATACATTTCTTTATTTTTTTTCATACCTTCGCCATTTCTCGCATTAAGAACAGAGGACTGAGCCTTAGAGGCAATATCCTCACTTGGTCCCCTTCTCTGTTCCTTCTTTTGGAAAATCAAACATGGGAGGGGAGGATTTCCAGTCCCCCCACTCCCTCTTACGATATGCAGGGAATACATGGGAAATGTATCGTTCCAATTCACTCTATTCCTACACACCTCTCATATAGTGGGTTTCAATGTCAAAAGTCTTCTTTGGCTAACTGTATCATAGGAAATATTATCTCATTAAAGAACTTATGAATCCAAAGCAGTCTACATTTCCCTACAGATGGATATACCACCACCTTATGCTGCAGGAGCATTTAGAGAGGTCCTGGATATCACCTACACTTTAATAGAAATTATTCCTAAGGTAATCATAAATAATTCAAATCGAATAAAGGATACATCTAAATTTCCAAAATAAAATAAAATAAAATAAATAACTAAATAAAACATTATCCAGGAAGCAGGATTCCAACTTCTACTATATGTGTATATCCTGGCAATGTTATTTCTAAGCTATGGAGCCTATAACAGAAAAATGACTACTGGCTGCCTGTAACTGAATATATGCTTTCTCACATACAGGAGAAAACAAGGCTATGGAGCCCATAATAGAAAAATGACTTGGGTGTTTGTAACTGAATATGCTTTTTAACATACATAAGCAATGTTACAGGGTCTCTATGGGTCACTTCCCATCAGGCTCACAGTAACCAGTAGCTACCATTTTACCAACTTATTTTCAAATGCAGAGGGGTATGAACATAAGAATATAGTGCAATGAACACACTTCCATTGAACATAAAAGAAAGACACAATAAATGTTCCATGAAAGGATGTGATCAGTGCACTATATTCGTCGTGGATATACCTCCACATTCAACGGTAGGCCCAGCAAAATGTTTACTACTGGTAACTGTGAGACTAATGGGAAATGACTTGTGGAGATCCTGTTGCTCTAGTATATGAAAGTGTATTTGATTACATGTGCGGTAATCAAAGTCATTTCTCTATGATGGCCTCTGTAGCCCAGTGGTTAGCATCTGCAGCTTTCACACAGATGGTAGCAATATGAATCATACGTACAACTTTATCTACACAGAGGAATAAATTTCAACTCAATGGCAGGGTACAAGACTTCAAGCTCTCACTCTCTCTCAATACAAAAAATTCAGTGTATGTGGCAGTGGAGTCTAGCATTCCATTATACAGGATCTCCAGTCCAAATTTTCAGAGGGTACACACAGTCTGGTTCATGGATTTCAGCTGATAACAGATTCCAATCTTTCCAGTTAGGTTTTCTTATTTCAAAATGCTCTTTGCATGTACGAAAACTAAATACTTATTTGGTAAATAATATGAAAACATTAAGCTTTCATCAATGGCCCTCTTGAAGTCTAATGGAGTCACACTGATATATTCTGTATGTAGAACATTGGGATCACTGTTTATGAATAGTGAGGTTACTGATTTTATTGGTAATAACTTAAAAGGTAAACAATGACTTAATGCAGTGTTCAAATTAAAAGGTAAAGTTCAGTGACTTAATGCAGTGTTCAAATTAAAAGAAAAAGTTAACAGAAAAACCTGCCGATGGCCAACATTGCCTGACCGGAAAAAGTAACCTAAATGCAAAACTTAAGTTGGGTACCTTATTTTGACACGGGAATCATCTCGTAGTTCTTTACCTTTCCTCCCCAGTTTGGAACCACTCATGTCACACCTGGTAGCTGCAGCATGTACAGTAATGTACCCATTTAGTAAGGTTCCCTCTGTAGGAACTTGACCATCTTTGTATTACTGTAATGACTGGCTAGCCCATTATATTTCTTATAATGACTGGTCATGAGCTAAACAACCTTGGCCCAGCCCTCACTGCTCATGTTACTTTCTCAAACAGAGATGTGATGTCCTGGTTTTCACAGTGATCATACTACACAATCTGCCACATATAGTGAAGATGAGTTTATCAAGGATGAAGTCAATCGCGGTTCATTTGGGGTGTGGAGAAGATGCATTTGGTGAAGTCTCCCTCTAAAGTAAGCATGATGGAGTGACAATGTGGAGAATGGCAAACTGCATTCATTGACAAATGTAACCATTTCTAGTTCTGTTTGTTTCCATATTTGTCAATATGAGAAGTTGGATTCCACAGAGAGTTCTGAACTTAGCACTAAACACGTTGGTAGAAACTAAACTTATCCTCAAAAGCATTAATCACCTTCATGAGGAGATGACTGTACACTGACTGTATCTCCCTGGGTGCTGACATCTATAAAGAACTCCATAAGCTTTACCAAATCAACCTAACATCATGTACCCTTTAATAAGAATCCACATATTTTAAGTCTGGTGTAGCAGTTTCTCCTAATGTGGACTCTGGAACAAGGGATGATGTGAACTCCCAAGTCCCTCTCACAACCAAAATTCTGAAGCTTAATTCCTGCTAAACGATAATAATATTGAGGCCTTCTTGCATTCAGGCCCATTCTAATTACCTTGCATTTGGTCAGGCTGAATTTCAACAACCATGAGTCAGACCAACTAAGGAGCCTGTCTAGGTTCCTTTGTAAACAAATGCAATCCTTCACACTTTTCACTTCCTTCATTACCTTTGCATCATCTGCAGACACATAAAGGCAGGAGTCCATGACTTCTGGCAAGTATTTCACTGAAACCAAGAACAGTAACAGTCTCAGAACAAAACTTTGCAGCCCCCTACTGGTAACCTCCACCCATTTGAAGATGGCTCCTCTTACAGGGATCATTTGTTCCCGAGAAAAAATCAGAGAAGTCTCCCCTTTATTCCTGACTCGTGATCTAGTTTCTTGTATCTGGCAGTCCAGGTACAAACAATTCACCCGGCTTTCCCTCTTGTTTAAGGAAGAGTGCACTTTCTCATGGAAATTACCTACTATACCTAAAAACCATGTTGCCTCTTACTTCTGCAATTTTTCCTCTGTTTAAGTTATCCATTTGCTTTTTGGTTATCTTTTCCAGTAATTCAAATATTACACTCATCAGGGATGCTGGTCTGTTGTTCAGTGCCTCATTCTAGTCTTATTTCTTTCAGATGGGTATTAAGTCTGCCCCTTTTTCACTACCTTGGCACTTTACCTTTCTCCAGCGACATCTTGAACAGTATTTCAAGAGGCCTGTCTAGTACATCTGAACACATCTACAGCAGCTATGGTAAAACTTCATCAAGACCATGAGCTTTGTATGGGTAAAGACCATTTAGCATTCTGATGGAAGTCTTTTCCAGATATTTGCATTTTCCCATCTACAACATCATCCACTGTAAATACACTTTTGAACTTGTTCTACAGTTCCTTAAATATCCTTATATCATCCTCTACAATTCTTCCCACAGAATCCATTCAACTAAATTGAAAATTTACTTCAAACAAATTTACACATATCTACCTATAATTACCCCAGGACCAATTTCTATGAAAGAGACATGGTGTCACCCAGGGCCTTTCTAAAGCTTCCTGCAGCCAAAGGCTGCACTATTTCCAGTAAAAAGAAAATGTAAACTCTGGAGTAGTAAATTGTTTGATAAAACTGTACTTCCAGTGATACAGCCTCGCTAATGGAGATATTTCACTTGCAGAGTAAATTTTTGCAGACAAAGCCCAGAAACATCAATTTACATACAAGTATATATATATTTCTATCCTCATCTTTTATCATTCTTGATCACCGTTTCCCGCATCAGAAAGGTAGTGCCAGGAAACAGACAAAAAAAGGCCCACCCACTCATATATATATAATTTTTCATACTATTCGCCATTTCCTGTGTTAGCGAGGTAGCATTTAGAACAGAGGACTGAACCTTTGAGGGAATATCCTCACTAGGCCCCCTTCTCTGTTCCTTCTTTTGGAAAATTAAAAACGAGGAAAGGATTTCCAGCCCCCCGCTCCCTCCCATTTTAGTTGCCTTCCACGGCATGCAGGGAATACGTGGGAAGTATTCTTTCTCCCCTATCCCCAGGGCATGTGAAGCGTCTGGGGTAAACCATGGAAAGTTCTGTGGGGCCTGGATGTGGAAAGGGAGCTGTGATTTTGGGCATTATTGCATGCCAGCTAGAGACTGAGTGTGAACGAATGGGGCCTTTGTTGTCTTTTCCTAGTGCTACCTCGCACACATGAGGGGGGAGGGGGATGGTATTCCATGTGTGGCGAGGTGGTGATGGGAATGAATAAAGGCAGACAGTGTGAATTGTGTGCATGGGTATATATGTATGTGTCTGTGTGTATATATATGTGTACATTGAGATGTATAGGTATGTATATTTGCATGTGTGGACGTGTATGTATATACATTGTGTAGACGTGTATGTATATACATTGTGTATGGGGGTGGGTTGGGCCATTTCTTTCATCTGTTTCCTTGCGCTACCTCGCAAACGCGGGAGAAAAAAAAAAAAAAAAAAAAAATCATACTTTCTTGCCTTCATCCATTCCTGGCGCTACCCCGCCCCACAGGAAACAGCATCGATACCCCTGCTTAGTCCACTCCCAGATATCTAAAAACACTTCTTTTCCTCCAATTTTTCTCCATTCACACTTACATCCCAATTAACTTGTCCCTCAACCATACTGAACCTAATAACCTTGCTCTTATTCACATTTACTCTCAACTTTCTCCTTTCACACACTTTTTCAAACTCAGTCACCAACTTCTGTAATACCTATTTATCTATCATAGTCGATCGCCATTTACCGCATCAGCGAGGTAGCACCAGGAAACAGACGAAGAATGGCCTATCCACTCATTTCAAATATATATATACATAAATGTCCATACACGCACATATACATATCAACATATACACACATATAAATACACATATATGCACAGGTACATATTCATACTTGCTTTCCTGGCACTAACCCACCCACAGGAAACGGCATTGTTACCATATGCTTCAGCGAGGTAGCGCCAGGAAAACAGAAAAAAAAAGGGTCACATTTGTTTACACTCAGTCTCCAGCTGTCATGTGTAATGCACCAAAACCACAGCTCCCTATCCACATCAAGGCCCCACAGACCTTTCCATGGATTACACCAGACGTTTCACATGCCCCGGGTCAGTCCATTGACAGCAAGTCAACCCAGGTATACCACATTGTTCCAAGTCACTCCATTCCTTGCACGCCTCGCCCTCCTGTATGTTCAGGCCATGATTGCTCAAAATCTTTATCACTCCATTCTTCCACCTTTAATTTGGTACCTCATTTCTCCTTGTTCCTTCCACCTCCAACACATATATCCAATCTGTCAATCTTTCCTCACTCATTCTCTCCATATGTCCAAACCTGAAATTTCAACACACCCTCTTCTGCTCTTTTAACCACACTCTTTTTATTTCCACACATCTCTCTTACCCTTTCATTACTTACTCAACCAAACCACCACATTTGTCCTTAAACATTAATTTCCAACACATCCACCTTCCTCCCTCCGCACAACCCTACCTATAGCTCATGCCTCACAACCATATAACGTTGCTGGAACTACTATTCCTTTAAACATACCAATTTTTGCTCTCCAAGATAACATTCTCTCCTTCCACACATTCTTCATTGCTCCCAAAACCTTCATCCCCTCCCCCACCCTGTGACTCACTTCCATTTCCATGGTTCCATTCACTGCTAAGTCCACTCCCAGATATCTAAAACGCTTCACTTCCTCCAATTTTTCTCCATTCAAACTAACATCCCAATTAACTTGTCCCTCTACCCTATTGAACATAATAACCTTGCTCTTATTCACATTTACTATACAAATATAGTGCACACACATGAGTTACTGGACTCTACCCGTGAAAAGTCACCTTTGTTGAGATTTATCATCATTGGATGAAAGAAGTACAATTTTGTCCAACTTTTCACTCAATAGGAGTCTATCCTTTCCCTGCAGTGCAACCTTAAAGCTGCAGAAATTTGTAATAGGGGTCCTGAGTTTATGTAACTAACTGAAAATTAGACATATACACATATATACATAAAAGCGTCATCAGTTGCGTGAGCATACAAAGTGAGAGAAAAGTCACCTTCAAGGAAGCTGTAACACTGTCAATACATGAAAATTCCCAAGACATCAACTGTTTCCCTGCTACTGGCTGTAGCACAGTCTTAAAGCTTCTGGAGTTTTGTAGGAGGGCTTCCGAGTTACATAACTAAATTTTATGTTTCATTATGTATAGTGTGGCGTGGTGTGAGGTGGTTTGATCGAGTAAGTAATGTAAGGGTTAGAGAGGCGTGTGGAAATAAAAAGAGCGTGATTGAGAGAGCAGAAGAGGGTGTTTTGAAATGGTTTGGGCACATGGAGAGAATGAGTGAGGAAAGATTGACCGAGAGGATATATGTGTCGGAGGTGGAGGGAACGAGGAGAAGTTGGAGACCAAATTGGAGGTAGAAAGATGGAGTGAAAAAGATTTTGAGTGATCGGGGCCTGAACATGCAGGAGGGTGAAAGGCAGGCAAGGAATAGAGTGAGTTGGATCGACGTGGTATACTGGGGTTGACGTGCTGTCAATAGATTGAATCAGGGCATGTGAAGCATCTGGGGTAAACCATGGAAAGTTCTGTGGGGCCTGGATGTGGAAAGGGAGCTGTGGTTTCAGGCATTATTGCATGCCAGCTAGAGACTGAGTGTGAACGAATGGGGCCTTTGTTGTCTTTTCCTAGCGCTACCTCGCACACATGAGGGGGGAGGGGGATGTTATTCCATGTGTGGCGAGGTGGCGATGGGAATGAATAAAGGCAGACAGTGTGAATTGTGTGCATGTGTATATATGTATGTGTCTGTGTGTGTATATATATGTGTACATTGAGATGTATGGGTATGTATATTTGCGTGTGTGGACGTGTATGTATATACATGTGTATGGGGGTGGGTTGGGCCATTCTTTCGTCTGTTTCCTTGTGCTACCTCGCAAACGCGGGAGACAGCGACAAAGCAAAATAATGAAAAAAAAAATGTAGAGTATCAAAATGCTTTCTTTCATGCTTGAATTATGCAACTTTGCAAAATGTACTCCTTCATTTAAAGCTATTTCACAAAATGTAGCTATAGCAACATTCTATGAGGAATTTAGTTGTGAATGATTAAATAAGATAGCTGGTAAACTTGTTTCTTCAGCTTAAACTTTTGAAACTGTTATCTTCTTTATGGTGAACCATTAATCAGTTTCGGGGTATGCCTTTTCTGACCACAACTAAACCTATGACCTGACTTCAATGAGGAGGATCTTGTCTACCATGTTCTTTCATATTGTAGGTGTGTTTATTTCATCTGACTCACCTGGTGTACCTTGAAGGAAGCTATACAGGTGTTTTTCAGAAAGTCTAAAAGTCTTTCCATGGTGTTACATGTAGTAATGTGAACTAACATGGGCCTCTTTGACATCTACACTTTTTCCTAACAACATACAGCATTTTTACTTTTCAATGTATCTGATTTCTATATAAGATCCAATGAAGGTCCAGTGTACTAAGGAATACATTTCAAATGTCAAGAGTCCAAGACTCTAACTTTTGAAAAATACCTCATAAAGAAAACTTGTAAGCAAATACTTTCCCTTGTCTTTTCTTTTTCTGTTTTATAATTCTCTGTATATCTTAAAGCTTGTCCTTGATGATGACTTTAGTCTGTGACGTTAAAAAGAAAAAAAGGCTACTTTTCTTTTTTAAATGGATTAGTTGCCTCCCTGTCATGTAGGTGAAGCCAGTACCAACCACTGCATCAGAGTTTACCTAAGGCAACCTCTGCAAGTGTTCAACCCCCAAATCTTGGGCTGAGTTTATGTGACTAAGCTATTGGAAACTGCAGCCTACAGGCCCATCTAAGCATCTCAGACTGGCTGGTATGTTACGCTTTGCAAATATTCATCCAGAGACTTATAAATTTTTCCACAGTGCATCCCATAGTGCTTCTGATGGCTGCAGGCAATGTGTTGAATTGAATATACTGGGCCCTGGATGTTCAAGGTTGAGTATTTTTGCTTTTTTTTTATCACACCTTTAATTTCAAAAGTGATATTTTACAGTCTTCCATACCTATCATGTCAATAAGAAACTAATTTTTAGGGTAGGCTGGGTTCCATATCTTCAAGGATTTTCAAAATGTAAATAATGATAAGCCTTTCTGGTCTTCCCTCCAAAGAGTAAAGCCTCAGTGTTATCAGATATTCTCAGTATATCAATTCCTTTAACGAGTCAATATGGGCTGTGAAAGATCTCTGCCCATTTTCTGATTGCAATTTTGCCTGCCTTGAAAATGTTAGTACACAGCAGTATTCTATTCCTTATCACTTCAAGATTCTTAATCATAACACATCCTTTGGCAATGTACAACATCTAAAGAAGTATTTATAGATCTAACTTAAATTAGGTAGAAGTAGTAGACATGAACATTAAGTAGAAGTAGTATGTTTAAGTAAGAACATTAGGTAGAGGTAGACGGTAATGAAAAATAATCGGTGAACTCTTGAAATCAATGTCAACTTAAATTCTTGAATCTTATCAATGCTATTTTTTGCTCAAAACCAACAATGTAATCACCACCACAAAGTATTCTAGTAACATTAACACACTTGCAAAATCAACGAAAACCAGACGACAAAAGCTTAAACCTGCAAAACAATTCATTATTTTCACTTGGCTAAACTTCAAGCAAAGCAGTAGCCAACTGCATGCATCTAATACAAAAGATATAGCTGCTATAAAATGCTTCAGATAAATTTGTGAAGATGATTCTGACAGTCAAAATGCTCAAAAACTATGGTTTGGAGCACTTTACACTTTAAATCTATCAAATGTGCAAAATAAATAACTTAATACAGCAAGTAATGGGTTTCCCAAGAAGTGACTAAACACATCAGAACATCCTCAACTGGCTGAATTCACTTCATTTCTATGAATTTCTGAAAACTCCTGAAACATTCATATTTCACTTTAGATATGGACTTGAATTTTCCTTAGAATCATGCCATGAAACCCTCTAAACAAGATTTTGGACTCTAGTCTGAAGCTAATGTAAATTCATCTTACCTCTCCAAGAAAAACATCAGCAAAGAAATATCCTCCAAGTATGGACAATGTCAAATATACAATATATATATATATTTATATATTCATTTTGCTTTGTCGCTGTCTCCCACGTTTGCAAGGTAGCGCAAGGAAAACAGATGAAAGAAATGGCCCAACCCAACCCCATACACAATGTATACACACACACGTCCACAGACGCAAATATTATTTTTTTTATTATACTTTGTCGCTGTCTCCCGCGTTTGCGAGGTAGCGCAAGGAAACAGACGAAAGAAATGGCCCAACCCCCCCATACACATGTATATACATACGTCCACACACGCAAATATACCTACACAGCTTTCCATGGTTTACCCCAGACGCTTCACATGCCTTGATTCAATCCACTGACAGCACGTAAACCCCGGTATACCACATCGCTCCAATTCACTCTATTCCTTGCCCTCCTTTCACCCTCCTGCATGTTCAGGCCCCGATCACACAAAATCTTTTTCACTCCATCTTTCCACCTCCAATTTGGTCTCCCTCTTCTCCTCGTTCCCTCCACCTCCGACACATATATCCTCTTGGTCAATCTTTCCTCACTCATTCTCTCCATGTGCCCAAACCACTTCAAAACACCCTCTTCTGCTCTCTCAACCACGCTCTTTTTATTTCCACACATCTCTCTTACCCTTACGTTACTCACTCGATCAAACCACCTCACACCACACATTGTCCTCAAACATCTCATTTCCAGCACATCCATCCTCCTGCGCACAACTCTATCCATAGCCCACGCCTCGCAACCATACAACATTGTTGAAACCACTATTCCTTCAAACATACCCATTTTTGCTTTCCGAGATAATGTTCTCAACTTCCACACATTCTTCAAGGCTCCCAGGATTTTCGCCCCCTCCCCCACCCTATGATTCACTTCCGCTTCCATGGTTCCATCCGCTGCCAGATCCACTCCCAGATATCTAAAACACTTTACTTCCTCCAGTCTTTTTTTTTTTTTTTTCCGGTCTCCCGCGTTTGCGAGGTAGCGCAAGGAAACAGACGAAAGAAATGGCCCAACCCACCCCCATACACATGTATATACATACGTCCACACACACATATATACATACCTACACAGCTTTCCATGGTTTACCCCAGACGCTTCACATGCCTTGATTCAATCCACTGACAGCACGTCAACCCCGGTATACCACATTGCTCCAATTCACTCTATTCCTTGCCCTCCTTTCACCCTCCTGCATGTTCAGGCCCCGATCACTCAAAATCTTTTTCACTCTATCTTTCCACCTCCTATTTGGTCTCCCACTTCTCCTCGTTCCCTCCACCTCCGACACATATATCCTCTTGGTCAATCTTTCCTCACTCATTCTCTCCATGTGCCCAAACCATTTCAAAACACCCTCTTCTGCTCTCTCTCTCTCTCTCTCTCTCTCTCTCTCTCTCTCTCTATATATATATATATATATATATATATATATATTTATTTATCTATTTTACTCTGTCGCTGTCTCCCGCGTTAGCGTAATCTTTTCAGTGGGGTCTTCAATCTAATGCAAATAAGATGGAAACAGACAGGGACCAACACTGTAGCCGAGAATCCCACAAGATGTTGTTCAGATGAACAACTGTAGACTGAGCCAAGTTTTTCCTTGGTCAGCAAATAACAGAGCCAATCAGAAAAAAATTAATCTGCTAGATCTGTTCTTCATAAATAATGCAAAACTAACCAGAAAAAAGATCCTACATTTACTCTCATATATAATGCAAAACTATTCTGTGACATCAGTACCTCAATTAAATTGTGCGCTCATCAA
The DNA here is from genome assembly GCF_036320965.1 of Panulirus ornatus. Lineage (NCBI taxonomy): Eukaryota > Metazoa > Arthropoda > Malacostraca > Decapoda > Palinuridae > Panulirus > Panulirus ornatus. The sequence continues at coordinate 2,947,257 of NC_092252.1, read as the reverse complement.
AATCTAACAAAAGTCCAAACAAGTATGGATGCTAAACAGTCAGGGCAAATGACATGCAACCAAGAATAATTCAGCAATTTCAGTTTAACAGTACATGAATAAGATGGGAAGAAGTAATAAGATACATCTGTGTGAAACTGGGGGCCATTTCTGAATGTCAGAACACCAGAAGAGTGTATGAAATGTATGCATCTACTCTAAACATGAAACACATATACTAGTGAAAAATAGTATACAAGTTCTAGAACATGAGCTTCTGTGGATCAGTAGTTAGTGCTGCTGGTTCTAAATCAAGTAGAGGACTGTCACAGTTTTGAATCTTAAGCACAGCAGTCAGCCCACAGCCAACCCAGCTGTTCATCCTCCCCTTCGGGCTGGTATAAAAGACAATGCAACTGACATCATCCTAAACAGCAACTTCCCATGTTACAAATATCAGTCAGGCTGAGGAGGTTCAATGGAGCCTGTGGACTACAGTCTCCAACAGCTTGGTTGATCAACTACCCAGCTCAAAAATTTGGTCTCAGCCAAAACTGTTGGAGTATAGACCACATATAAACAAGAAAAAGTAAGGTATGCAAAACTTTTCCCAAAGGTCAAGGTCCCTGGTTCAGACAATACAGTATTATCAGGTCAGCATGCACAGTGGAATCAGAGAGGTTTCCATAATCTCTTCTGCTGAAAGGCACTGTCATTTTTTCTAGCATAATCAATTTTAAGCCAAATAATGAGACCTCTGACACATTCTGAGTCCTGCTCATTTGTCTTCCACATCAGAATTTGAAGAGTATGAAAGTAATCAGCGAAACTCGCTTTCACACGCAAATGTTCTCAAAGCAGGTAATACTGTACAGATTCTTTGGTAAACACTTGGAGTACTGTTTCTTAGTCTCCTACACTAGAATGTGCTCAGGAGAAAAGTTAGCATAATTTGGAAAGGATTCCATTTAACCTACCTTACAAGACAGGAACACTTTCTTAGATGTGAACTAATTAATAATTTCCTTTCGTAATCTTGGTGTTACCAATAAATACTTAAACTTTAAAAACTAGTCTGGAAGCGAGAATTAAAAGATCTTAAGCATATAATTTCATATTTCAATAAGATTTACATTGCCCATTTCCCACAGGATAAAAAGGTGATAAGAAAATTAAATTAAAATGAATACATCCTACATCCATGAAAATATCATATGCATAAAGGAATATTTACAAATTATATCACAAGAGTACTTTGTAAGAAAACATCATAGCTTGCAGGAGTGAGTGTCGTGAGCAAAAAGCATTTACAGTTCTTATAACTTGAGTGTACTTGTGAGAATAATGGCAGCAAGAGAATGGCGAGAACAAAACGTGGAAGGGCATTATGGGCATCTATGGCCATTAATATTCTTTACTCTTTTATAGATATGGCAATACATGAAACATGACCGTGATTGGGTGACCAGAATAAAGCTGGCCCAAGGTAAAAGTGAATGGAAATCATCACAAGTTTTGTATGCAGATGATGTCATTCTGTCACCTAAAACTCTAATGAGGTGGGTAAAATATAAGGTCGTTTTGATGACAAACAGGAAAAGGATGATGGTTCAGTAACTGCATGTAAGAACCATATACTTGTTTTTCAAAGAGACTGAGCAGCTGCAGGGCAGTAAAGGTATCAGTTTGAACAGAGAAAAAAGCAAATTATTTGAAAGTACTGATGATGATGAGTACATGCAGGTGAAACTGCAGTTGAAAACTGTGTAAAAATCATTTAAAAGCTAAAACAATTCCTGTTAAAATTCAAAATTACTAATAACAACAGCGTACCAAAAATTCTAGTCTTGAGTGCAGTTGGAGAAAAACTCTTAATAGGCATGGTGTTTTGCATGTACTCAAAAATCTCAAAAAATATACCACTAACATAAAATGATGCCACAAATACAAAAAGAAAGACGTAGATAAATCAAGGTCCAGAGCTATTCAATTCAATACCTGCAAGAACTATAAGTATCAAATATTGACCCAGGGAGTTTCAGGAATCTATTGTTTAAATAATACTTTTACAATGTGCACTAATTCACTCATATGGTTAAGTATACAAAGGTCTCTGGGCTGAGGCTTCAAACAGCCTAAATGAAGTAATAGGTTATAACATAACTTGGTCCTAAACTAAGCTATGGAGGCAGATCAGCTCCTAATCCACTGCAAGGTTAGGTATAGGAGAAAAGCTTGTGTAAAGTCTACATTAGGAGCCTACATGATGAAATGATTGCTTCTAACTCTTCTGTATCAACAGAAAACTTTGTCTCCACAGTCTGAGCTAGATGAAAATAGAGAAATAGCAGATGATAGGTAACCATTATAGTGAACTGAGAATTCATTAGGAAAATTGATAGCAAACAAAATCACAAACATGGGAAACATATGTAGATTGAAGAACTAAAGCATGTTCAGATGGTATGCTCAAACGTTTTGCTTGAAGATATAAGATGTAGATCAGCACAAAATAAATACAAACTGCTAGCAAGTAAAAGCACTCCAAATCAAAATTCTAAGGTTATAGTTAATGATGGAGTTCACTAAAGTCATTCTATGTGTGAAGATGAAAGTGCAAATGATGATATTAGTCATGCCTGATGAATCAATCTGGCGTGTAAAGTGAAAAACCTGGAGGTGCTGTTGCACTGCTGCAGTGTGGTAGACAGTTTACTTTGGCACACTGGGCATCAGATGAAAATACATGTGAAATCAGATGAAAATACATGTGAAATATCTATAGGGATACATGCACTTGATCCACCCCTTGCTAAGGAGAATGATGGAGAGAGATGTAATTCACGTATTTTCATATATGACTAAACATGGTACTTCCTATTCAAGGTTTGACTTTTCAAAATGAGTGAAGAGGACCCATCTAAAAATATATGATAAATTAAATCATTCTGTTGTTACCTGATCAACTTCATTTTCTGATGAGAGTTTAAGTCAGTGCAAGCCTATCATATTAACATACCTCAAAATATGCTGTGCCCACTAAAGAAAATATTTTCATTTACCATATTAATCTTACAACATGCAATTTGATAAAAAGTCCTTTCAAATAATTAATAACAGCTCTCAGCTGTCTAATATGCCAATTTAGCTTATACTCTAATATGTAGGGCTAAACAATAATTGGGTATACCAATCGCCCAGCACTTGCAAAAAATATACCAAGATTAGGGTAGAGAACACATGGTCTTAAACAACAGCAAGCTCTTAATTTATGTACAATTGTTTTAAAATGCAATGACTACGAATTACAAACTGTTACACTTACCTAATGAGTCTATCTTGCTCAACACGATCCCGAGCACGTTCCAGCTGCAACAGTTCTTCTTGATGATGAGTTAGGAGACCAGCATATGGATGTGGTGGCAGTGGAGGTACTGGAGCATGCTGCTTCCACATATCATGTGATATAGATGGATATAAGCCAGCAAGAGGTTGCTGAAGACCAAGAGGCAGATGCAAAGGTGGGGGTACACCTGCTGCACTTGCTCCAGGGTGTGTAGGATAGGGTAAGCCTGGTGGCATACCATGTGCAATGGTTGCAGGAGGCTGGCCATGTGAACCATGGTGAGCAGGTCCATGGGAGCCACCAGAGCCTCCAGTTGGAGCTGTAAGGTGAGGGGGTGGCACCCCTGGATAGTGCTGTGACATGCTGGTGTGCTGCACTGAATGAATGTGACGCACTGTGTGCTCTGACTGAGACACAAGCGATGGATCACGCCAAACGCGAACAGGTTCCTTACGGTCTAGAAAGAGTGAGGATGATGATTGTGATGTCTTTGTTTGACCAGCTGCAGGTGTAGGTGTGTTAGGCTTCACTTCGGCTGAAGATGACCTGTCATCACTCAGCACAGACGAGCGTGACACAGAACGCTCAGTAACACTCACACCGGAGTCACTTGAGCCATCACAATGGTCCATCCTGGTGGTTGCTGACGAGGTGCTGAGCTGCTGTGACTGATGTTGCTGGAGTTGGTGATGCTGCTGGTGATGATGAGGATGGGCCGCCTGATGCTGGTGGTGCAGGGATGAGTGGGGTGCCCCGTCATGATGGTGCGGGGCAGGATGGACAGGGTCAGGGTTGGCGGGCTGGAGGTGGACAGGGCTGCGCACCACAGCCGTGATGCTGACAGAGGGGGGGGAGGCCACACGGGAGCTGCACGTGGGACCTGGCCCGCTAGTAGCTGTGATGGTAACTGCCCGCCCGCTCACCACGCCCGCCACCTCAGCACACCCGCGGCTACTGCTACTACACAAGGTAGTGTTACTATTACTATTAGAGTTCACCTTGGAGCTTTCTGAAGACCATACAACTCCACTGACATTGGATGAACTAACAATGGCACTAGTTGTGCCTGGCACTATAGAAACACTAGTCACACTGGTTACAGTTGACACTGTACTCACAGAAGTAGTTATGTCACACACTGCAGCAGTGCTGCTGCTCACCACAACACTGTTGGCACTCAGGCCAAAAATGGCACTCTTAACACTTCTGTCATGCTGGTTAACAACTGCACTTGAACTATCACCAGCTGTCTGTATAACACTCGTGGATTCTATCACCACATCATCTTCACTTACACTATGCTTCCTCACTACAGATGTAGAAGTTACAATGGAATCACTATTGGAATTGTTGCTACATGCACATGTACAAACATTAGTGCTGTCTGAAGTGCTTTTGTTACTTTCTGATGGGGAAATACACTCCAATTCTCCTTTGGCATGTGATCCCTCTTTAGTTTCGGGAAGCTTTCCACAAGTTGATATGTTCTTTTGAGAATCCACTAAGACCTCTACTGTTGTTTCTGATTTGCATTTGATTTCACTTTTCAATTTTTCACCTGGCGTGACTAAAGCACCAGATGGCAATGTTCTGATTGGATTCTCGTCTTTAGATGAATTTGATGTTAAAGAGTCTTTAGTTCCTAATTCTTTGTTTGCACTTTTCAATACTGGTTTCCATGTGCTTTCTTCAGCTTTTGTTGCACTAACTGGGGATGTAATGACAGAGTCCTCCTTACTCGGTTCAATTATGAAGACCTCATCATTGCAGGTAGAACTGCTTGTTGGTAATACATCAGTGCTACTCCTACCCGTAGATTCTTTGGTAATCAAACCAGATGAATCTGAACACGTGTACTTGCCTTCAGGTGATAAACGTGTCTGACTTACAGCCACTTCTTTCTTCACATACGACTTATTTGATTGAATTACTCTGCCCGGAGTATCATTCTTAACCACTGCTTGTGAATGAACAGTTCTGTTTGGTGCATGGCCCTTAACTGAATTCAGAGCAGCTTTCCTATTATTTGAGCTTCTGTTTTCAACTGATCTTCTATTAGGTGTTGTTCGATTCTGAAAATTTGTCTTTTCATAAACTACAATAGGATCCTCAGATGATATAACAGCATCTGTAACACATGCCTCCTTTCTAATATCCTTGCTAGGAGAAAGTTGTGGTTTTGGTACCAACAAATCTTCACCCTTGGCTGGAAGTTCAATACCAGCACCACATTTGTTGTTTTTGTTTGAAGCTCTGTTCGGGCTATTATTTTTCCGTTTTTGACTTTTACTTAGATTATCTTCACAGTTCGTACTATTTCTATTGTTTTCGTTATTTTTAGTTTTATTTGAGTATAACGATTTGGATGGCGGCGAAGACTGAGCAGTGCGGGATGCAGGTGATACACTACGCCATCTCTGTATTGGGCGTCGAGTCACACCGTTTTTGGCTTGGGCTCTCTTGCCACCTGTTGATCGGTGTATCTTTAGTTTTTGGCGTCTGAGAGCTGCTGCTGCTGCAACCCTCCGTGAAGGTGGTCGAGATGGTAATTCAGGTTCTGGTGTGCTGCTGCTGCTGGTACTGGTGCTGCTAGCACTGGTGTTACTACCACTTGTACTTGTGTTAAAGCTACTGCTATTAGAACTACTTATACTACTACTAATGCTTATGATATCAGTGTCACTATGCCCAGTGTTGCTGATGTTTTGCACTCTGTTATTTCTATATGTTCGGCGGGTTGGTCGATGGTCTGGTGTTGAATTACCACTACTGCTAGAGGTAGTATCTTCAGTACTATGCTGCTTTTCCAAACGTGTGAATATACGTCTTGGTGGGTCAGGTGTGTGATGGCGTGGTCGGCGCTCACGAACTGTGCGTGTCTCCTCTTCACCTGATGATGCTTCACTTGTCACACTTCCTTGGCCACGTTTCCTCCACCGCAGCCCTCCAACCACACACTTTCCTGCAAGAAAACATATGATTCATGAACATGTTCTGAAACAATGGAATACAGCACTCAACATACACAAGATGGTACATGAAAAAGTTCAAGTCCTGTGATACAAAAAACAACAATTTCCTAGGTAATGAATTACACATTTGTAAACAATAATCACATTACATTTCTTTGCCAGTAATAATATTCTAAGACTTTAAATCCTGTCAAAGCAGGAACCAAAGGCCTATGTGCCTCCCTGGCACCTTAAAAGTAGTTTTAAATGCTGATCTCTATCCTTGACTGCTGAATCTGAGACCAGTCTGCAGAGCTGTCACGATGCTGATACATACATACATTCTTGTTTACTAACAGCAAAGAAAATACTATCTTCAGGTAAAATTGCAGAATAATGTATACATTCCTAAATGTTAATTTTCATAGAAGCTCAGCTGAAAACCTATTAATATTTCATGCATTGTACTTTATCACTACCCAATTAATAAATGCCCTGAAAAAAGTGTACTGAAGCCTCAAGCAAATTAAACAACTTAAAAATCATTACAAGTAAATCATGGATTATGCGTGTGACAAACGGCACAAACTATCCATAAGTGTGACTCACACTGCTGAATCGACATTCAAATGAAGGCAGGCAAATCCAAGCAAATGTTCATATAAAATTAATTTACTTCATCAGATCCCAAAATACTATGACAAGATGGGAATAATTGGATAAGGTGGAAGGTGGATATATAATTTTGACAAGCAGATCACAACAGGATGTTGGGAAAAAAATGCCAACACCTCTAATGTTTATCCTCATAACTGACACTAATGCAAGTATGAGCCATATCTTCATGTTTAGCAGATGATATGAGTAAGTATGGAAATTTCATCACTTTAAATAAAAAAACAAAGGAAGCAGATATAAACCAAGTCTTCCAACTGAACACTGAAAATACACAGACAATATGATTACAATCTATTAACTAATGACGATATGAAAGACTTTTTTTGGTGAGTCATTATAATTTCAGAACAGCCTTACTAGACCCCAGCAGTTGATAGGCCTAAAGTCCAACTAATCAACCAACCAAAACTGAAAAATTGGATGTTTTTAATGGTAAATAAAAAAATCACTTGTAAAAAAATTTACTTGCTTTATGGGGAGCGAAGAAATAAAAACAACTTATAATCCTACAAAGAAAAAGACCCTATCATACTTGAAAGAAAAAATCAGCAGAAACTGCATTGGGCAAGTGTGCACAGATATCTCAGTTTGAATAGACACAATCACGGATTTAAACTATTGAGAAGAACCAAATACAATGCAACTACTCTGTTCTCCCTGAAGTAACATAATTTACAATTGGAGAATCCTGAAAGGACTGGTTCCATCTTACACTCAAAAATAGCTCCCTACTGGCATGATATGCATGGAAGAGTCAGTAAAACATGACCTGTGAAATGAAAAAGTGCACAAAAAATTAATCAGTAAATGTAATACTTCTAAATATCAGAGAGCCTATGATAGTTTAACATCTTGCAGTAGAATGGATACATATTTAAGAAGGCTCTGGATAAGTATACACCTACTGTGTCAAACCTCAAGGTAACATTAATCATGCATGCATGTGGGTCACAGTATTCAACAGCCAGACTAACCTAGGAAGCAATAGAGCAGCTTGGCCCTAAGCTGAGCTAAATAATCAGAACTCTGAAACCATCGTAAGATATGCACACGATATGGTAAGCTGATCTACATTATCAAAAAAATAATATCACTGTATTTTTTAAGCAAACCCATGATAAAATATCCTTTTCTGCCTCAAGGAGGATCTGTTATGAACCTGCACTTGGAGCAAGTCAGTAGCATAGAAATTAAAGTTGTATACATAAGACAGCAATCATTAAAAATTAAACTACTTTATTACTTTGCATTCCCATTTTCCTTAAAAAAAAAAAATAAAGGAACAGAGTAGGGGCCAAGATATTCCCTCTAAGGCTCAGTCCTCTGTTCTTAAAGCTACCTTGCAAACATGGGAAATGGTTTACCCAAATGCTTCACATGCCCTGGTTCAGTCCATTGGCCATGTCGACCCCAGTATATCACATTGTTCCAATTCACTCTATTCCTTGCACACATTTCCACCTCCTGTATGTTCAGGCCCCAACTGCTCTAAATTTTTCACTTCATCCTTCCACCTCCAATTTGGTCTGTAACTTCTTTCCTCCACTTCTGACACACAAACACACAATTAAATATATAAATAAATAAATAATTACATATATATATATATATATATATATATATATATATATATATATTTTTTTAAACTATTTGCCATTTCCCGCATTAGCGAGGTAGCATTAAGAACAGAGGACTGGGCCTTTTTTGTAATATCCTCACCTGGCCCCCTCTGTTCCTTCTTTTGGAAAATTAAAAAAAAAAACGAGAGGGGAGGATTTCCAGCCCCCCGCTCCCTCCCCTTTTAGTGACCTTCTACGACACGCAGGGAATACGTGGGAAGTATTCTTAATCCCCTACCCCCAGGGATAATATATATATATATATATATATATATATATATATATATATATATATATATATATATATATATATAGTAGTGGTGATGTGAGAAGGAGATGGAGTGAGTACTTTGAAGGTTTGTTGAATGTGTTTGATGATAGAGTGGCAGATATAGGGTGTTTTGGTCGAGGTGGTGTGCAAAGTGAGAGGGTTAGGGAAAATGATTTGGTAAACAGAGAAGAGGTAGTGAAAGCTTTGCGGAAGATGAAAGCCGGCAAGGCAGCAGGTTTGGATGGTATTGCAGTGGAATTTATTAAAAAAGGGGGTGACTGTATTGTTGACTGGTTGGTAAGGTTATTTAATGTATGTATGACTCATGGTGAGGTGCCTGAGGATTGGCGGAATGCGTGCATAGTGCCATTGTACAAAGGCAAAGGGGATAAGAGTGAGTACTCAAATTACAGAGGTATAAGTTTGTTGAGTATTCCTGGTAAATTATATGGGAGGGTATTGATTGAGAGGGTGAAGGCATGTACAGAGCATCAGATTGGGGAAGAGCAGTGTGGTTTCAGAAGTGGTAGAGGATGTGTGGATCAGGTGTTTGCTTTGAAGAATGTATCTGAGAAATACTTAGAAAAGCAAATGGATTTGTATGTAGCATTTATGGATCTGGAGAAGGCATATGATAGAGTTGATAGAGATGCTCTGTGGAAGGTATTAAGAATATATGGTGTGGGAGGAAAGTTGTTAGAAGCAGTGAAAAGTTTTTATCGAGGATGTAAGGCATGTGTACGTGTAGGAAGAGAGGAAAGTGATTGGTTCTCAGTGAATGTAGGTTTGCGGCAGGGGTGTGTGATGTCTCCATGGTTGTTTAATTTGTTTATGGATGGGGTTGGTAGGGAGGTAAATGCAAGAGTTTTGGAAAGAGGGGCAAGTATGAAGTCTGTTGGGGATGAGAGAGCTTGGGAAGTGAGTCAGTTGTTGTTTGCTGATGATACAGCGCTGGTGGCTGATTCATGTGAGAAACTGCAGAAGCTGGTGACTGAGTTTGGTAAAGTGTGTGGAAGAAGAAAGTTAAGAGTAAATGTGAATAAGAGCAAGGTTATTAGGTACAGTAGGGTTGAGGGTCAAGTCAATTGGGAGGTGAGTTTGAATGGAGAAAAACTGGAGGAAGTGAAGTGTTTTAGATATCTGGGAGTGGATCTGGCAGCGGATGGAACCATGGAAGCGGAAGTGGATCATAGGGTGGGGGAGGGGGCGAAAATTCTGGGGGCCTTGAAGAATGTGTGGAAGTCGAGAACATTATCTCGGAAAGCAAAACTGGGTATGTTTGAAGGAATAGTGGTTCCAACAATGTTGTATGGTTGCGAGGCGTGGGCTATGGATAGAGTTGTGCGCAGGAGGATGGATGTGCTGGAAATGAGATGTTTGAGGACAATGTGTGGTGTGAGGTGGTTTGATCGAGTGAGTAACGTAAGGGTAAGAGAGATGTGTGGAAATAAAAAGAGCGTGGTTGAGAGAGCAGAAGAGGGTGTTTTGAAGTGGTTTGGGTACATGGAGAGAATGAGTGAGGAAAGATTGACCAAGAGGATATATGTGTCGGAGGTGGAGGGAACGAGGAGAAGAGGGAGACCAAATTGGAGGTGGAAAGATGGAGTGAAAAAGATTTTGTGTGATTGGGGCCTGAACATGCAGGAGGGTGAAAGGAGGGAAAGGAATAGAGTGAATTGGAGCGATGTGGTATACTGGGGTTGACGTGCTGTCAGTGGATTGAATCAAGGCATGTGAAGCGTCTGGGGTAAACCATGGAAAGCTGTGTAGGTATGTATATTTGCGTGTGTGGACGTGTGTATGTGCATGTGTGTGGGGGTGGGTTGGGCCATTTCTTTCGTCTGTTTCCTTGCGCTACCTCGCAAACGCGGGAGACAGCGGCAAAAAAAAAAAAAAAAAAAAAAAAAAAAATTTTATATATATATATATATATATATATATATATATATATATATATATATATATATATATGCTGGAAGGCAGGACTCAAGTGTGATGTTGGGATTTAAATAACTTTGATAAGTACTGGCACCTGATGAGGTGGATCACACAGGTCCATGATGATAGGATGAAGGTGAAATCGCACTTCAGTAGTTCATACATGACATGTTTTGTGGAGACAATCCATCTAATCAGGTGCCAGTACTTAAAGTTATTTAAATCCCAACATTACACTTGAGTCCCGCCGTCCAGCACACATACACACACACACACACATTTTTTTTTTTTTTTTTAACTATTCGCCATTTCCCGCGTTAGCGAGGTAGCGTTAAGAACAGAGGACTGGGCCTTTTTTGGAATATCCTCACCTGGCCCCCTCTGTTCCTTCTTTTGGAAAATTAAAAAAAAAAAAAAAAACGAAAGGGGAGGATTTCCAGCCCCCCGCTCTCTCCCCTTTTAGTCGCCTTCTACGACACGCAGGGAATACGTGGGAAGTATTCTTAATCCCCTATCCCCAGGGATAACACACATACACACACACACACACACACACACATATATATATATATATATATATATATATATATATATATATATATATATATATATATATATATATATATGAACACATAGCATGTTATGTTCGCATGTAAATGAATGAAATCTAACCAACTGACGGTGCTTTTAATACAACAAAATGGCCTTTGATGTATTACTTGTCTGGTTTTCAGCCAATTCATTCATTCATTTATTACAGAACCAAGAAAATTCTCTGTTCACAAAAAAGTAGAAGACAGCTCTAAAACGCCGAAGCTAATTCCTATCAATAATAATAATAATAATAATAATAATAATAATAATAATATAAAAACGAGATTAAAACTATTTGATGAAAATTCAACATAGGCGTACAAGCATAAGCACGTGTTACTTCCAAAAGTCCGTTTGGAATCCTTAGAAGATGTGGCCCACAGGCAAACGTAACTATTGCAGATGTTCCTTGACAAGCCACACCTTGTAAATGTTCATCCACTGCACTCCAACGGGTGCTCCAGAATGTATAAGTTTTGCAAGGGAAGTGCGGTAAACTCCTCAGACCCAGATGTTTATCAAAGGCTGTGCTATTATTCTCATCAAAATTACGGTGCTCTTACTGGTCTTAAATCTGCACTTCCTCACCACACGTAAATAATACAAAGGCACAAAATACAACATATCCTTCAAGAGAGTTTTGGAAGCTCTTCTGCCCCTACAGCCTGGTCTACGACTATACACTTACTGCCGGGTGGTGCTCATTGGATGTCAGGTCTCGGGGAGGCACCGGCCCGTAAGCCTACGCATCCTCCACATCCTGGTTGGTGTGACACATAAACACACACACCCTAAGTTTGTTCATGCCCTCCTTTACTTACAGCAGTCCATGTTTCTCTTGGAGGCAGGAAATATTGAAAGTTCTAGACCACAAATGTTTACACTTACTATGCTTGTGGCATATTTTACATCGATGGAATTTTTTTTTTTCTTTCACAATCGTTGTATGTGATTTTCTTCGAAGTGACACCAAGATGATTCCCAAGGCTGAGGCAAGAAATACAAAAGAGAACCTAGAAAATGTTCACACAGGAAATATCCTAGATTCGACAACTGGAAATTCACTGTCGGTACCTTACGTACACCTTACAATAGTGCCAGAGGTCTTTTACCCCAACAGCTCGGTCTCCAAGCAAGCTGCCGCTCTGCTAAAACTAAGGTGTAAGTGTGTCCACCATATGGCACAGTCTGTGGGTACTTGTCCAGATTCTTTAAATTTTCCTAAATGAACAACACGTGACGTTTGTTCTTACATATATATGCAGTACATTATACAGTTTTCGGCCATATAATATGAATACTTATGAAAATGGATCTAAGACCACTATATATAGTGATTGTGACATGGATCGGGCAAAACATACCCTAATCATGGCCACCTCGGGTGAAAAGGAAATAGGGCATAAATAAAGAACGAAGTTATCAACCATATCTCCTTAGGTGTTATAACACAGGTTAAAAGGAGAGACGAGAAAAGAAAAAGAATCAACGTTATCGATCGATTCTTAACCCATGTAAAAACTTGCAAAAGTTATGCTCCATTCGATATCTCGAAGTTAATTCTAATGTAACTATCACAGACAGCATGATGAAACAGCAAGTGGTACCTGCAGACCTCACCATAACAAGGAGTAACCTCAGTAACCGAACCAGCGGGGAGCAATCCTACCATCGCGAGGAGCAGCCCATTATTTAACTGACCTTGGGGTGTCCTTACTAATCTGCCATGGCATTTACTGTTTCCTACCTTCACATTTCTGAGGTTTTATAATACACGACTCCCTTGGCTTCGAGAGGACGAACTAAGCTACTAACAGCAACACATAAATCAGAAAAGCTTTATTTTCGCTTGTTTGCATTTGTTTGCATTGCCTTTATACTCGATATTACAATTAAACTATATAATTATAATATATGGTAGAATACCTACAGAGGAAGGTTGTCAGTGGGTTATGAAAAGTGGATAAAGAGAAAACTGACTGGGTTACGTCCTACTGAGCCGGTAGCGGGGGAATCCCGAGAGAGCCAAATTAACTACTTCGGCCAAAGAAAGTCTCTTTCAAGACACCTGCTCCAAGGACTACATATATACATCATCAACCTACTCGCATCGTAATATATAAGGTTGCTTTTCATGCCCTATGAAGATTTCGAAGGTCATCTAAACCAAGAAGTTCGACTCCTATAATGTCTTTCTAGTCAAGGCTAGGTTAGATTAGGTTTGTAACCTAACCAAACTTATCCCTGAAAAAAAAAACGCTAGGGAGAGGGAGGGACCTTTAAAAGATCCAGCTAATCTACCCTCACGAGCTTCTTCTTCGAGTAAGGTCTCAAGTTATTCCTCTGCCCAGGAGGGTGTTAAAGACTGCGGTCCGTAAGCCTACAACATAATGCTAGCCTAAGACCTGAAGCAGCACGCTGCCTTTTACACCAGGTCCTCACTAGAGAAATTTGGTAGCAAACCAAGCCCCGGGATAAAAGCCTATTATGAAATAAACTGTACCGTTAACAATAAAAACTAAATTCTTCAGTGTGCCCCCTAATAATTATATATATATATATATATATATATATATATATATATATATATATATATATATATATATATATACTGCTTTGTCGCTGTCTCCCGCGTTTGCGAGGTAGCGCAAGGAAACAGACGAAAGAAATGGCCCAACCCACCCCCATACACATGTATATACATACACCTCCACACACGCAAATATACATACCTATACATCTCAATGTACACATATATATACACACACAGACACATACATATATACCCATGCACACAATTCACACTGTCTGCCTTTATTCATTCCCATCGCCACCTCGCCACACATGGAATATCATCCCCCTCCCCCCTCATGTGTGCGAGGTAGCGCTAGGAAAAGACAACAAAGGCCCCATTCGTTCACACTCAGTCTCTAGCTGTCATGCAATAATGCCCGAAACCACATCTCCCTTTCATCCAGGCCCTACACAACTTTCCATGGTTTACCCCAGACGCTTCACATGCCCTGATTCAATCCACTGCCAGCACGTCAACCCCGGTATACCACATCGATCCAATTCACTCTATTCCTTGCCCGCCTTTCACCCTCCTGCATGTTCAGGCCCCGATCACTCAAAATCTTTTTCACTCCATCTTTCCACCTCCAATTTGGTCTCCCACTATATATATATATATATATATATATATATATATATATATATATATATATATATATATATATAATATATATATATATATATATTCTTTCTTTTCTTTTAAACTATTTGCCATTTCCCGCGTTAGCGAGGTAGTGTTAAGAACAGAGGACTGGGCCTTTTTTGGAATATCCTCACCTGGCCCCCTCTGTTCCTTCTTTTGGAAAATTAAAAAAAAAAAAAAAAAAACGAGAGGGGAGGATTTCCAGCCCCCCGCTCCCTCCCCTTTTAGTGACCTTCTACGACACGCAGGGAATACGTGGGAAGTATTCTTAATCCCCTATCCCCAGGGATAATATATATATATATATATATATATATATATATATATATATATATATATATATATATATATCGACGGGTTTTGGATTTTATAACAACGATTAATAAGCTATGAAAGACAAGATCTTCTACCTTTAGGTCAAGGTTGTCCAGCATGTACAGATCATCGTATATAATTTCGCTGTGTGCCATATCGATGCAACCAGCCAGCAACTAACATTTCCTCCGCATCATTTTTAGGTGTCGCGATTGAGAGTAATTATTCTATTCACCTTAACTAATCATTCATCTCTCACTATGATGGTGCCTGCGCGGACACAAATAAAATATACCCACACATTCTGCGTGGTTAAGATTTGTTACAATGCCTATGGTTTCAAAGGGAAGAGGGTGCGAGGTGGGCGTCCTTGGGTGTCTTGTTCAGTGAGCTATGGTTTTTGACCAATGAACTGGCTTTGGTATGCCACTACGGATATCTGACATCTTACTGCAACCCCTATAAAACACCCAATTTTATAGTCATGAGGTTTAGTCATACACGCTTTGTGTGTTCAAAGTACATTTCATGCTTTCAACATGGACATAAACACGAGAGAAAAGTCGAAAGTGGCTAATATCCTGAAGGACATTCAACTATCACAGTGTGCATTATCAATGTCCTTGCAGGAACTCATCATGGGCGGTGGCCAGGAAGAAGTATGAGCAGCAAGGACCATTAAATAAAAAGTAGCCACTACTGCATGTACAAATGCATACCCCAATCACCACCTTGCCCAATTACATATAGTAAATACAATAGTAACATACAGCTTTCATCAATATAAGCTCACTGGGAGTTTGAAAACCCAACTCTTCAAGAAAAACAGAGAAACAAAAGAAAGAAGAAATTCCACCAAGCTAGCCAAAAGATTCGCTTCCGTTAAGGCCCGCCCCTTCCCCCTGCCGACAAATCCAGACCATGCAACTGGGGCCACGAGATAACTTAGGCGTGGATGCAGAAGTAAATGTGGTGGAGCGGGGCCATTCATCAGGCGGCAAAGGGCAGCAGCAGGATGAGGAGAACTGGACGTAACTACAACCTTGGCGCACCACCTGCTCCTCAAAGTTTGTTGACACGCGCGCCTTCAGCATCACAGACAGAAAAGAACATGAACAAATTTGTTGTTCACATCCAAACCACAAAGAAAAATCAAGTAATCAAAACTAAATCGTACTTATTTTTCTTGGTAATCGAGAAAACGTCCATGACAAGCGATTTCGTATTCGTGCTGCGCCTCCATCAGCAAAAAGGCACATGTCTAAAGGGAATCGTTGAGTCACTGGCTTATATTCTCTAAACTGCTGTCAAAATGTTAATATTCATACTAGTCCCAAAACATAATAATACGACTACATTAAACTACTTCTTATACAAATTCATATCGAGATATTACTAAGCGTCTTCAGACGTGGAAGTCTGCTCTTGATAATCTTGTATCAGGAATATAAATAAAACTTGAAAAAATGGAAAACTTGTACCAATATATCTTAAAACCTGGCAAATATTGTACAATTGGTGTCTTTACCCAGGCAAAACGTGTTTTCTCAGCAAAAAATACAATAAACCAGTTTACGGAGCAAAAATAAACCAGTTTTGCAGACAAATATGAGCAAGTGTGTGCACAGCGTGTGTGTGTGTGTGTGTAGTTGGCTTGCTGGCCCTTGCAACACTGCGAGGGCCACACACCAGCCCAGTAAAAACCAGCCCCACCGCTCCTGGTAATAACAAAAACCTGTGTGAAGTACAGGTCAGGACACACCAGCCTCATGCCACCTAAAACACCACACACCTCCCAACCAACTCCACCATCACTACCACACTCCTCCCTACCACATCCACCACCAATACCAGTCACCTCCCTACCAATTATACTCATTACTTCCATCAACGCTAACACACACCTCCCTATCACATCCACCATCACTTCCATACACCTTCCTACCACTTACACAACTAACACACTCCTCCTTACCTTCTTCACCACCACTATCACACTCCTTCCTACCACCTTTACCACCAACCAATACCACACTCTTCCCTGCCACTTCCAAATCCATCACCATACTCCACTCTACCACAACCACCACCACCATCATGCTCTTCCTAACCATCATCCTCTACCATACTCCACCCTCCCACCTGTACCACCTTAATTCTCCCTACGCTCTTCTAAACACCTCCCTAACACCTCTTAACACTACCAGCGCCATTATCAGACTCCTTCCCACCACCAACGCGGATTAAACAACACCACACTCAACATGCCATCATCACACTCACTCATGTTGCTTCTACACTTAAAAATGATAAAATCTTCCAACTCAGCGCATGCAGTCAGCTGGAACTGCATGCCCACATGGTGGACAAACACACACACACACACACACACACACACACACACACTATCTACCTATGAACCGGTTCACTACTAGTTTCCACTACGAAGTGCCAGCTTGACACCAACTTATATCACATTCACTTACCTAGGAAACACACACATCGTACGAAAATTCAATATCTACGTACTGCACATTCCCCTAAACTACATCATATAATACATATCAACAGTCCAACACTCATTTACATAAATAAGTCAACCACCCAGTATCTATATACATGATGTAAGATCGTCCAATTTGTTCTTTGTATCACAACACATCCAATACACATAGTGATATCCACCATCGCCACCTTTTGGAACCAACCTACATTACATACTATTATTCAACAAAGACTTGCAACATACTCCCTCGTCCACCAGCTACTTACACCACACTCCAATCACATTAAAAAAAACCAAATCATCTAAAGCCTACCTAGTTATTATACCACCACCCACTGCCCAAACGTACACTAAACCCCACCAATCCAAGACCTACTTAGATCAAATATCACCTTCAATACTCACACTATATCATCATCATTTAACCTCCTCTTGCATCAGACACCACATCACCCTCCAACCTACAAAAACTCCAGTAAAAAAGCAATTTTATGAAGTTTCTTCGGATCAATTTGATTTCCCACTGCCTTCCCAAATGCACACTCTAACGGAGACAACCGTGAAAGAACGAAGCTGATGATCACAATTAAAATATGTATATAATGTGCTGTTCGTTTAACCGGCCCGAGTGGAAGTGGTGTGCTGACCATCTCGTCATATCACACAGTGGCATCCGGACTCCTCACTCCCCGAAAACAACAGAAAACCCCAGATGGAAACCCTATCTACCCTGACCAAGACATGAGCACTGCCAGCTACACCCTCGGCAGCTAGCGGCAACACAAGGTTACTTATTTAAAGAACTAGTGTCCAAGGTATATATATACAATACTGAGGAGAAAGGTAAACTTCAGCATTTCCAGTCTTAGGCGTTCTCTTACATTAACACCAGTTTTTATTAGCTGGGGGAGAGACAAAACCCTCTCACCAACATGAAGACAATAAAATAACTTTCATCGCCCAATATCAAAAGGACTCACATCGTAAATAATAATAAAAAAAAACTTTCAATGTTGGTTTACTGACGGAGGCAATAAATTGTTCGTAGCAATACCGATGCTTTTGAACTATGGAGGACACATGCGCTCATGACAACAGGAAGGCGACTCAAATACTTACGAAGCAGCATGATTCACATTAAGGGGAATCGAGAGACTGACCCAAAAGACTTTTGAAAGTGGTTCTCTTGCGCCGTAAGTAGGCATCACACCATCGGACTTGGACTTGGTGAGGAACAGGAAAATCATGATATAAACATGCATTCTGCCCAAGAGCCAGACTCATCATGAAACTAACGTCTCTTTTAAGAAGTGCAAATCACTATTAGCAAGGGCACCAAACCCTTCTGTACAGAAGAGCCAGAACTCATTATAACCTAAGATCAAAGAGGCCAAGTCACTCCTGCAAGCTGGCATGAGAGACTCGAAGTAGGCGGACCATGCAGAAGGGGACCTCGGCAACAGTGAGACCCGAGCCAGCCAACCTCGGCTCACCCACATTCTAAAACGGTCCACTACAAGTGTTACTGGCCAATTATAAAACATCCCAGCTTGCGCGAGGCCACCGTGTACCGACCTAGTGTTTACAGTCACTTTACCTCCTTGAGAATTACTGTGTGATTCTTCAGAACAATGGTACGATCCTTGAGAACAACGGTATGATCCTCGAGCATGAGTGCGACCCATGTGCACGACGGTACAACCCTTGGGTATAATGACTTGGTGTTTGCCACGACCCTTGAAGGTCAGGTCAAAGACCATGCAATCATACCCTAAGGGACCTACCGTGAAGCTCAAAGGTCGTACTGTTTTGCTCAAGGGTCAATCCGTCGTGTTCAAGGGTAGTCATGTAATGCTCATGGGTCGTAGCGTCGCGTTCAAGGGTCTTCATGCTGTGCTCAGTTAGTACTAACTCCTCACTTCAAAACACACCAAAAATATTCAAATCTCCCAGAAGTAAATGTTCACATGAATTCAAGGAACACAAAGGACAGAGTTCGACTCAAGATCATGATGTAGCCTGAGAACCGTCAAGTTAAACGAGCAGAAGTACCCTAATTAAGGTGCCAAGGGCAGTGTCACCATACCCAAGGCGCCAGTAGTGACACCCTACCCAAGGCGCCAAGGGTAGTGGCACCCTACTCTAGAAGTTAAGTGAGAGGAGACGGCAAGGGGTTAGCTGGTTTACCATCAATTCAATCTCATGACATTATCACTATAAAACAACGACCTTGGCTTCTAATTCATGAGTGGGCCATGAACATACACAGGGATGACACATCTGCCCCTCATTCACAAGGGGATATTCAAATATTTATACTCTTTGGCAAGTGGTTCACATACAAGGTTTAAAGTGACTCATTGATATAATAATCCAATCGCATAAGCATATATTTAACATGTTCATGCAATGATTTAGAGAAAAATACTATGTGTATGCACAAGATCAACACTACCACCTTCTCCGGATGGGCAACATCGTGACCAGGAATTACAAAAATTCCAGGACGACGCTATGTTGGAATGGCATCTCGCAGATGTCCTAACTCCTTGCGACTTACTTCCGGCCTTTGTCCGTCACGCGACCTCACTAAGGCGACGCCTTCTCTCAAAACAGTATCTCATCCTCAAGGCACTCCCCTCGTCACGTAATAATCGTAAAAGAGCTTGTATCATCAACTGTAGAGAAAGGCTTGGGTTGAGGTAGGTCGGGAAGGAACGATGGGAGGAGAAAAAAATCTAGTGAGATTTGGCAATCGACCAGGTACCTGGGCCCATTTTCTTTACCCTGGTTAAGATTGGGGTTATGGGTGGAGGAGGGTGGGGGGGAATTCCTTTACCGGAATTACCCAACCATATCCGTGGTCATCCTCTCTCTCTCTCTCTCTCTCTCTCTCTCTCTCTCTCTCTCTCTCTCTATATATATATATATATATATATATATATATATATATATTAGCCCTGCTTAGAAGCACTATCACCAGAATTTCCATTACAAAACAGGGCCCCACAACGCTGCGTCTCCTTTTTCTGCACGTGTATCCGTGAGCGCATGTTAGTCTGTGCGGGTGTTCGTGTTGGTACGTGGTACGTGTACGAAAGCATGCACCCTCATGTGATTAATGATGCATATATTTCAGCTGTTGGCAGTAGTTACATATGTACCGAAGCAACATGACGGTGTGCAGGCCTCTTTCAGGTGATGTACACAAGATATAATGGGCTTTCCAGTCTGGTTCAAATGTAGTGCTGAGGCTATAATCAGTATGCGAGAGTATGGCAGTGATGCGCAATGGGATAGATGTGTTTTACGACACTGCTGAATACCAAAACCAACGCTTTTTTTATTTCATTTTTGTTTCGTTTTATAAAAAGCTCATCAGAGTTTTTAAAGATAAAGTTGATCTGGTTACCATAGCTTATCGGTCACAATACAATGCTTCCTATTTCATAAAAAGGCATTTTAGAAGTTTATAATTTCTTCACATTAATCCATAACTAATTAGAAGTACATAACACTCGTGACCAATTCTTACCGATTCCTGACACCATAAATGGTTCGACTCTTAATCAAATACGTTGAATTTACAGCGTTCGATGAGTTTCAACAGCTTCTGTGCGTATCAATACCATAGATTTTCACTCCACACCCTCGTCTTAACTTTAAATTTGGTACCAAATGTAAAGGAACTGTTTAAAGCTGCATTCCCCCCCCCCCCTCAAAAAATGCCTCAGCGTCTGGGAAGGGGGATATCCTCCCCCTGCTGACCCATCTCGCTGGCAACGTTCCAGTTATCCAGGTTTAACCAGCCATTTGGGTTTTATGGAAACCATTTGGAGCTCTAATAGCAGTGATGGTGTTGGTGGTGGGAGTGGCAGCTCTGGCGGTGGAGGGTTAAGGTGAAACACGTAGTGATTTGGTGGTGGTGATGGCGACGACACTGGTGATGCTGAAAGGGGATGTTGGAGATAGTGTTGGTGATAGTAAAGGCGAGGAGATTGGTGGTGATGATCGCAGTGGTATTCCGTGTCCGCTGTGGAGTTGGTTGTGGCTTGTCGGGAGGGGAGAGAGAGGGTGGGTGGATGTGGGTGGTCCAAGTAAGGCATTTCCGTTAACGAAACACACACACACACACACAGGTACGGGAAATGAGGTGCTGCCAGTGAACCCCAAAAGAGTGATGCAACCCTTTACGGCCATGGGACATGGGGCTATTACCACCCCTACCCCCAAGGTACCCCCCCTCACTCCAAACCACGACACGCGAGCCGAAGCTACACCACATACTGGATAATAACTGGCGTGTGGTAAACTACTCGTATTTACACATCTGCATGGTATGCCTCACACACACACACACACACACACACAGTCAACTAAAACCTGTTGGTCCATAATATATGCACGACATCCCAGACACGTACTATAAACTTGTCATATCCGCCACATCACGCGCGGTATTCCTGACGCATACTAAATCAAGGGCAGGTGCGCTAACTGAAGGCTGCCACGTAAAGGTCGGCAGGATTGAGAATGTAAGAACTGCAACACACGCGCACACACACCCAGATCTATTACATCCATTGTAATTTCAACATTATCAACCACAACACACTTTACAGCATGGTATAATTCCTTAATCATATCCAAGAGTAATTAAAAAAGAAAGCATTAAAGATATTTTCATTGATATGCGAGGAAAGGAAACATCTGGCGTGGAGCACTTGAAGCACTGTCGAGGTCGGCCAGTGAGGGAGGCGTTTGTTGCCTCAACGTCAGACTCGAGCAATATGGCAGGAGGGGAAGACGGTGCAGGGCGGGGGAGGAGGTGGTAGTGGCGAACAGGGCGGAGGTGTTGTTGATGAGCATGGTGATGATACTAAAGGAGGAAAAGTGTGTGTGTGTGTGTGTGTGTGTGTGTGTGTGTGTGTGTGAGAGAGAGAGAGAGAGAGAGAGAGAGAGAGAGAGAGAGAGAGAGAGAGAGAGAAACGGCATTAGCTACTGCGCGGGGTCGGGGGGACTGTGTGGCCACTGTGAAGGTCAAATACAAACCCCGCTTCACATACCGCCCTCCTCCACCCCCTGCTTAACCCCAACAGTCAATGAATCACATGAACCTGTGCCCTGAGGATTGACTGTCCCACGCCCCCCCCCCCCCCCCCCCCCACACACACACACACAGCCAACATAAAGCCGCACCGTCCATACACCTCTTCCCTCATCTGCTGCTTGTACACACACACACACACACACACACGGCCATCAATCTCCACATCTACAGCCTCGTCTCATCCGAACTCTTTAAATAATAATTCACAGCCTGATAGCCTTACAGTCTAGCTCTGTGGTGGGGAATAACACAGCAGTGTGTGGAGGAGCACTTGGGAAAGAAGGTAAGGGAAGGACAGTGACCTGAAGGAAGGAGAGTGAAAGTAGTGTCGTGAAGGAAGCTGAGGCTAGTCAGTTGTGAAGTAAGCAGAGGGTTGGCAGGTGTTGTGAAGTGAGCTGAGGGTCGGCAGGTGTTGTGAAGTAAGCTGAGGGTCGGCAGGTGTTTGTGAAGTAAGCTGAGGGTCGGCAGGTGTTGCATAGGTAGCTGTGTGAATGCAGGTGTCGTGAAGGAAGCTGAGGATAGACAGTTGGGAAGGATGCCGAGGATACGCAGGAGTTGTGAAGGAAGCTGAGGGCAGGCAGGAGCTGTGAAGGAAACTAAGGGTAGGCAGTTGAGATGGAAGGAGTGGGAAGGGAAGGGATGTAAAAGAAGGTTTGGGTGAAAGAAGGGTAAGGGAAGGCAATGTCGTGAGGGAAGCTAATGTTAGTAATGTTGTAAAGAGAGGTCAAGATTGGAAGCTGCTGTGAAGGAAGTCAATGGTTAGCAGTTATGCAGGAAGCTGAAAGCAGGTATACTTATCAAGGAAGATGTAACAAGAAACCTGAAAGGCCTGTATGTGTTGCTAAGGTGTTGTAGATGGTGGTAGGTGTAATGCAAGGGGTATGAAGAAGGTGCAAAGGAAAGATTTTCTGGAGGGTGCTAAGATGGAGGACATGTAAGACACGTGCGTATTACCATATTACCAATGAATCAATCAAGTCTTCATAAAGGAAATACGTCTATTACCACTTCAGTGATAAAGAAAAAATATATCACAGCAGAATGTCAGACACTAAATAATCGTACATCTGACTTATTTCAATAAATCAGCTGCTTAATGAAGAAAGTGTTCCGAAAGAAATCACAAGTGATGTGCAAGAGATGCCACCACTGTGTCGTTACTGAGGCAACACACCAAGTAACATACAACCTCTAACAACGGTATCGTGACTAGGAAACAACCCAGCAACAATCTCTCCTACAAAGGGTTATGACGGTGAATACATTAGCCTTTTTGGGGGGAGGGGGTTATGAACTGGAACACGAACCTCTCTATCACGGTACCGATTGTGAGTGGCCACAACCCAGTAACGTCACGGTGTTGTGAGTGGCCAAAACCCAGTAACATCAATACCACGGTGTTGCGACTGGCCACTGAGAACCTAGTATACAGGCCGCCACCATGGTGTTGTGGCTGGGCACAGCAATCTTATAACATGAGGAACAGTGTTCTGACTAGACAGAACAACCTTATAATTACAGTAACTCGGTGTTGTGCCTGGGCACAGCAACACGGTGGTGTGACTGGGCAAAACACCCTTATATCCACAGCAACACTGTGTTGTGACTGGGCTCAACAACCTTAAAACAACCAATGCATCATGGTGTACCTGGCAAAACACCCTTAAAACAACCACAACACGGTTTTGTGATTGGTCATCTTATAAAAACAACAGCAAAACGTTGTGAATGGGGTACAACAACCTCACAAAATCAAAAGCAACGCGGTTGTGTGAATGGGCACAACCTAGTAACAACGTCTCCACAGCTTGAAACATTAATGAGCGACTAGGCAACTGCTCACGCCATGGGTTAAAAAAAATATCGCGTGTGGTGGGGGACCTGCACTAGATCCCACTTCTGATAACACCCTCTGCAACTGGATACTGTGAATCCTTATTCTTCTCTACACTGCGCCTTCTAACGCAACCAAGACTGTAATCACCAGGGAAAAATCTCGTGGACGAGGCTAGATTGGGGAACCACCGTGAACGGAAAGGCTCGTCCGTGGTCCAATGCTGGATTCATGACGCGACAGAAGGTGTAAAATGAAACCTGACTCCCTCAGAGAACAGGCAAAGACTGTAGCCGGCCTGAGCCAAATGTACACAACACAGGTCCACTCTCAGACCGGAGGCCATTCACACACAAATCCCATACATCATCAGTTTATTCAACACACTGCGAAATTGCCACTGGTTGCCGTAAAATAAACCATGACAGGGAAAGCATTTGTTATCAAAAGCACAAAAGCCAAGCCCAGTATAAAATATAAA
Organism: Panulirus ornatus; assembly: GCF_036320965.1. NCBI lineage: Eukaryota > Metazoa > Arthropoda > Malacostraca > Decapoda > Palinuridae > Panulirus > Panulirus ornatus. Next base: position 2,922,418 of record NC_092252.1, on the reverse strand, counting down.
GGACCAATATAAAAACGTCATCCGCTTATCTGGCACATTTTTCACGGAGCTGGGAACCAGTAATTGGAGTCACTGTATCTACTCAACACACGTCCCTGCCAGCTTAGTTTAGTTTAAACTGCCTGGCTGCTGCTGTGTCTGTTCATTACTCGAGAGAGAGAGAGAGAGAGAGAGAGAGAGAGAGAGAGAGAGAGAGAGAGAGAGAGAGAGAGAGAGATATCCCAATGCAGAGGGCGCTTGTTTACAGTGCTGGAGGACTACACTCAAGTACTGTGTTAGCGAGACAAGGGCGTATCCGGGGTCGCGGAGCACTTGACCTGCACCCCTCCTCCCACAACCCCTTCCAATCCTCAGCACCACCCACCCCCGACAACCCCCAGGCCACTCCTCCCACAGACCCCACCAATCACCACCACTTCTCCCACCCCACCCCTCCCAAAGTGACACGACTTACCCACTAAGGCGCTGACTCACCTAATTCTCGCTTGTGCAACACTTTTTCCTCATGATTCAACACCCCAGACATCACTCTGGTTACACTCCAGCCAACACACTGGTTCAGGGGCCAACATTCACACGATTCCACACCGGTATTCAGACTACATCACACCTAAGCCAACATACTAGTTCACACCACTGCAAGCCTAAGATATCACACTATCTACACCATGGTGATCATACCAGTCCGCACCTTAAGAAACAGACTCTATCCATAACTCAGTCATCACACTAGACATAACTATCCACACCCCAGACACCACAACACTACACTTCAGCCACCACATAAGTAAACCTTCCAGCAATCACACTGGTTCACCCCGAGACATTTCAACAGTCCTCACTCTACACATAACTATCCATCAATCGGCAGTGCCGTTATGTTAGCTTATACCCTTAGGTAGGTACATAATTGTTGTAGGTTCCTTTGTAACAGTGAGGACTGAGATGAGTACAACACAGTTTTACCAGGTAAAGACAGGGTAGTGTAGCTCAAAGGAACCATGCTACTGGTGGCGCTGGATTTGGTACAAAATTTTTAGTGTTGAGGTAAGGTGAGATGGGCATGGCAGGAGTCCCGTGGCGTTGGCTTAAAGCAGGTGTAGTATGAGTGCCAAGGCGCTGGTGAAGGATACCTGTAGGAAATATAAGTCCTTGTTTAGGTTTCACGGTGGTTACTAAAGAGATGACGAGTTAAAGTCCCGAGGTTGTGCAGCAAATAGGAGGAGGTAAAAGGCCCTCCAGCTTTGCCACCGGTGCGACAGATGGGAGGTGGTCCAGGTTCCTTAGCTCGGAAAGCGTGTGGCGGTTGCCGGGTTTGTGCTCCAAGGGAAGAGGCGTATTATAATAGAGATCTTGCCGAAACTGCAGTTTATGGTGCTGATGATGTCCCCTGGGGTCCTTGTTGGTAGAGGGATTCTGTCTCACCATGGGTACTGCTACTGATGATTAAAAAAAAGCCCCAATGGCTTCTGTGGGGAATGAGTATGGAGAAATATGACCAAGACGTGTTCAGGCGCCAGATGGGTGAGCTTGTATTCTGAGGCAGGAAGCTGAATAATTGACTGACTGACTGACTGCACTAATGCCCTGGTATATAAGAGGCAAGATGGGTAGGCCATGCCGACAGCGTTAATACTGCTGCCGTGGCGTTTATGTCCAACACGGTGATCCCCTGGAGAATTATACAGGACCGTCGACTGCAGCAATTCGGAAGCTGATAGACCTCCAGCTTTGAAGGCAACTGTTGTCTAGCTGCTTGGTACCTTGCCAATGGCCTAATCAAAGGAGGTAAATGTTATCTGCTTGATGAGATAATGTGTCCATGAGGGGGTGGCCTTCCTCATATCGTCTGGTCACCGTCAGAGAGGCAGGGGATTATGAAGCGACAATGAGAAACGTCGTTACAACCCTATCAAACTAAAGGTGACCTTCAAGCTAACCCACATCACTGGCATCACCTTAAAGGCGACCTTCATGCTAGTTAACACCCTGACCATCACACTAGTCATCACGTCAGTCGACATCCTAGCTATGAACTAGTCTATCACATAAATCCATACTCTTGCCATCACAGAAGTCCACACCCCCAGCTACCACAATAATTCACATACACTAGCCATCACATCAGTCTACACCTGAGCCATCACATAAGTTTACACCACACCCATCACACCTGTTCACAACCCAGCCATCAATCTTAGAACTTAACACTGCACCACTCCCAAAGAGACCAAAACTCGGCAGGTAAACTTCAAATTAACATTAGAAACACACCAGACTGACCAATAAACGTTCACACGGATTCTATAACCCTACCAAAACTACCCAAACGCTCTGGGGGAAAGTGTCACACACCCTAACAGAGCAAACACTTATCTTTTTACCGTCTGTATCTCTAATAATGAAAAATCCTTCGAAAGGAACTATTCATCTCGACCGTAGTCACATCAGAACACTTTAACGGTTAAATACGGCATTCTATATATTTCAAGCAAGGCTAACAAATATCCATATGACATGACACATAAACTGGCATTAAAGGCATACATGAATATTTACTTATGCAAGTAAATAGGTCGAGAGCAACGCCAACACACAGCACTGTACAATAGATGGGCGCGAGCCAACACCAGGGTTGAGGAAGCTCTGCAGCCCCACTAGCCTGATGACGCGCACCAACAGGGAGGGGGTGTCAGCCCTCCACTTTTTATAGCCACTACACATCACTGTTTATGTCCTCAGTAGTCAGGCCACATGTGCTCTGCGTTAACTCCCTCCCCCTCCACTCCTATTTACGATATAAACACTATGAGTGACGTTGAATGTGGAGTGGGACTCACCTGGTCTCCGCAGAGCTCGTTGTTGAGTACTCAATCCCCTACATGAGGAAGACTCGATGCTTATACCTTTCACTCTCCCAATATTTTGACTAAATCCATTTTCAGGTGGCCAGTAAAACACGAATTACATGTCCTAAAACAATAATAAAGACAGCAAACACTTAAATTCTGATGGTTTTCCTCATTCCTGAAGAACATTTAACAACACTTCCTCAAAAGCAAATTTGAAACAGCACACCAGACTGTTGTACCAACGCGTGCAATTCGTTCCACTTAAACAAAACACTTTGCTGCTAAGCCTGGATACAACACGATGCTCCCAAACAGGCAATAAATGGACACGCATGAACACATGACATAGCGCACACACGTAAACGGCAATAAAATGCGCGCTCAGGCAACCGCAATCCATTGTTACCAATAGAAGCAGGTCTGGTAATCCCTCAAAATAATTTTCCGAGAAGAGTTGCATGAGCCAAAGGTGGGAGGACAGATCATGCTGGCACCGGTTTGTCCCTTGAAAGTTAATTTGTCCCCGACTAAGGGACGTTGGAGACTCGCAACAAGAAACTGCATGGGTGTGTAAATATCGATGTGGTTTGGGCTACGTGTCGGAAAGCCAACGATGGTCTCTCGGCAGCAAATGCCGGCCAGACCAAACAACGATGACTTGCAAGAGAAAACACACCACCATCTCGCAACGTTCGCCGCCAGGCACAACTGCTGCACTTGATTGCTTCATCGCATACAAGGACTGACAAGCCTCCTGACGCAGCGCTATCTTCACCCCCCCCCCCCTCCAACCACCAAACAAATCGCCCTGCTGCTACACCCAAAAAAAAAAAAAAAAAAAAAAAAAAAAAAAAAAAAAAAAAAAAATCCAACTTCTTAACGGCAGTTGTAAATGTCACCTAAAACTCTTTTCAATGAGCAACCATTACTCATAAGCTTATCTCCCAATACGAAGTCACGACCGATAACATTCATTATCAAAAAATTCTGATGAATAACTATTACCCATAGGCTTATCTCCCAAGTCATGACCAAAAATAATTAAAAAATTCTGATGAATAACTAATAAAGGAAGCGACTCACAGTTAGGTTGGCACCAATGGAAAATGCACCTTAACCTAATGTGAGAGCAAATGCAAAGAATACTATCCCGTTCACGATGGCCTTGAAGTATTGCAATGTCTTTTGTATGCTTGACTGGCTATCATACCCAATGAGGAAAAGAAGTCTGTCAAGTGTGGATCCAAAGGTTAATTTCACTACTTACAAACATCCTGTTTTTACTGCCTTAAGTGATTCACTCCGTCCTCAGTAATACATTCAAATCATTACATACATAAGATGGATAACCTGCCTTTCAGTTTCACATGTTCTACTGGCCGAAAAGTTAACCTACTTCATGCATAAGCAGCCATGGGAACAACGTATGGCGCCCTCATGCACCAACGATCCTACAACCTAGCAACCCCAACAAGGCCATAACCCACATTAACACGTTCTAATAAAAACGGTGGCCCGTCCCGTGCTTCCTGGCAGTTTCACTGCCACAAAAACTGGTCATCAATGTTCCTTGCACACTATATACAGGAGGATAACGTCCTACTACAATGCCAGGGTGCGATACTTTGCAAAGTTTTCTGCTAGTGCGTAATGTTGCGAAGAGGAAAGTTCGCTGAAGCTACCATGTTTATCATCATCTTTTTCTCTACTTAATGCCCATCTTTGAGTGGAGGAGGCACCACAAACTACACCTATAAGATACAATAAAAAATACTGTAAACATTCACAGCTTTTTCAACAGACATGATTTCGACAAGGGTTTATTCTCCTCGTGTCTTGTCGCAACTGCATGTGATTCTCTCCCATTTAATCACAATCACTTCAAAATCGATGCCCAATCCCAATATGGAAAAAGAGCGCACCCCTTCCTTACACCACCATTTTCTTGTCCCCTTGTTTTTCCAAATAACACAATGGCAAAACATTTTAACACTAATGGTTTGACAAGCAATCACACACCCCATACACAATCTTAAAATTCTACTTCAGACACACCCATCTGAAACTACTCCCCAGACACGTACGTGTTACACTTTCTTGTATGCGCCCTGGATACCACTCACCTCTCCAGCATTTGAAACCGACTCAACATATCAAAAGGCTCCTCATGCCAAAGCTGCAGCTAACATACAGAAGACACTCCATAACTAATTTACAAGTGTCCCGCTGTCACTTTACGACAAATACCCAACTTCACCGCAATTTCTTGATCTGTGGTCTCGACCGGTGGTCGTGGCTGGCTTCTTAAGTGCCATGGAAGCACCATAAAAGGGGGTTCTGGGACAGAAAGGCAAGATAATGCGAGGTGTGTGTAATCAACTATTTGCAATTAGTTACCTATTTATCTTGTACGGGAAGGGACCACAATCTGCTCTTCGCATTCACCGTTTCCTCATCCAGTTCATTACAATCGTCCACTACTTTTTTATACAACAAAAATACATCTTTACACTGTGTGTGTGTGTGTGTGTGTGTTTATTACGATAACCTTCATAATTTCAGCCTAAGAACAACCGCTGTAGCTAATGGTGTACATTCCTCTTAACCAGGATGCTGATATTACACCTGATATCAAAAATACTAGCCTGCTGGAAAACATTATATCAAAGTAAGATTTGCTCTCTCTGTATCGGTCAAACAACGAAGCCAACTGCTTCCTGTTAGGTCTGACGTCAAAAAACTGGTAATAATTAAGTTGGTAGTACAATCAACGTTTCATAGTTAAACATGAATTTCACTATTGTTCACTTTTGAGGCCATCTGCTACCACAACCAGCAGGCTCGTACCATGCTCCCTGAGGTTTTTGCCCCAGATCCACAAGACTAGTGCTGAAGCTCACTTCTGAAACCACGTAAGTCCTCTCCTGAAAAATGCAGGGAGCCGACCCATGATGTATTTCCAGACACAAAGTTTGAAACAAATCTTGAAATCAGATGTTTTCTTATATCGGTACCAACTGCACGTTTAGTATTTTCTGAATTATTTTGCATAATATACACATTCGAGAAGGCACAGGTAATTACGATTCAATGCAAAGTGTAAACTTATGTTTCAACACATCCCATTTGGTCGTTCAGTGTTGAGTCTAGGAGGCTGTGTTCGGGAGCCCACTCTCCTTACAAAATATTCTGACTCCAAATGACTAACCCTTACTAAACACCAACTCAATTTATACATGCACTCCTGGAGAGAGTCGAAATTGAAACGCTTCAAATTTTTTTCACCATGTGTTTCCAAAATAATAATGTGTAAACTTATCAATGGATCACCTGAAAAACAATGACTTTGCTACCACTGGGCAAGCACTAACTCAACCATAAACTAAAAACAAAGGTGCTTATTTCGCTATGATCATCGTGCAGACTACTTAGCACCTTGGAAAAGAATAAGATGTTTCATCTACAAATACTGGGAAAACATCCTGATATTCCTTCAATTTACAATTTAAAAATTTATCATTACGTAATGCAAAAACAAAATTCCTAATTTTTCAGGTATGTATGTATGTATGCATATATATATATATATATATATATATATATATATATATATATATATATATATATATAATCCCTGGGGATAGGGGAGAAAGAATACTTCCCACGTATTCCCTGCGTGTCGTAGAAGGCGACTAAAAGGGGAGGGAGCGGGTGGCTGGAAATCCCCTCTCGCTTTTTTTTTTTTCTTTTTTTCCAAAAGAGGGAACAGAGAAGGGGGCCAGGTGAGAATATTCCCTCAAAGGCCCAGTCCTCTGTTCTCAACGCTACCTCGCTAATGCGGGAAATGGCGAATAGTGTGAAAGAAAAGAAAGATATATATATATATATATATATATATATATATATATATATATATATATATATATATATATATATATATATATTTTTTTTTTTTTTTCTTTTAAACTATTCGCCATTTCCCGCGTTAGCGAGGTAGCGTTTAGAACAGAGGACTGGGCCTTTGTGGAATATCCTCACCTGGCCCCCCTCTGTTCCTTCTTTTGGAAAATTAAAAAAAAACGAGAGGGGAGGATTTCCAGCTCTCTCAACCACGCTCTCTCTCTCTCTCTCTCTCTCTCTCTCTCTCTCTCTCTATATATATATATATATATATATATATATATATATACATTCCCTGGGGATAGGGGAGAAAGAATACTTCCCACGTATTCCCTGCGTGTCGTAGAAGGCGACTGAAAGGGGAGGGAGCGGGGGGCTGGAAATCCTCCCCTCTCGTATTTTTTTTAATTTTTCCAAAAGAAGGAACAGAGAATTGGGCCAGGTGACGGTATTCCCTCAAAGGCCCAGTCCTCTGTTCTTAACGCTACCTCGCTAATGCGGGAAATGGCGAATAGTTTGAAAGAAAGAAAAGAAAAAAATATATATATACATATATATATATATTCTCGCATTTATCTATTACATGGATTAATTCTGACACTCGTAAGATTTTATCATATTCCTAACATTTCATCAAAAAGACAAAAAGCAAATCAGTTTTCTTTTTCGTTTCGGAAACTGACGCTTCCAGACTTCCTCTGGTCTGTTTGATGACGCACGGACTAGGTTGCTTAATACAAAACGAATACTTTCACAAAGAACTCCCATGAACTGGAGCTACTTCAGAGAACTTAATACTACGTTAGCTACAGTAATGTTACTGGAACTAACAAATAAATAAAACTTAAAATACTTCTACAATTACGACCAAATATAAGGACTCTGTTTTTGAAGCCACAATTACTTGAAGGTAAATACAGAACACAGACCGAAGAGCTAAATCAGTGAAGTAACATACTGAAACATAACAATGAAAACTGCAAAGCTAAGAATTCAACTGACCTTAAATTACGAACCGAAATATCAAAATTTCCACTATCAAGATTCACATTCGAAAAAGTACAGTTAAGAATTTTCAACTTGAGTAGTTTAAGGTTATATACGTAATGAAACAAAAGAAACTGGGTTCTCCAAGTACAGTATGTGGCAACCGACTTGGAGAAACAGTAATAGATGACAGTTTGACATTATAATCAAACATCACTCACAAATCGCATCAAACGTTTGCAGTTTCACTGTTCTTTGTAACGTTTTCTTAAACAAAAACAAAAAAAATCATAAACTGCTTTTCATACACTTAAATTTTCTGCCGATTATCAAAACATTACGAACCACAAACAAACACACACAATACATATATATTCGACATCCTCAGTACAAGACTGTCACATGATACCCTCAAACTATCTCGCTACATCTGCTTATTTATAATCACAAACACTTTTTAAAAACATTAAAACTCCCTCATCAATTTGGCTAGTCTTCTTCGAATTTATTACAGACAACTCAAGATGTGCACTATACGTACTAACAAGGACAACACACTTGCATTCAGTGTCAAACTTCGAAGCACGTGCAATGGTCGTGCGGGGGAAAGTCGTGTTGAGCCGCTGCCAAATGTATCACGGACGAAAATAGCCATCAAACGGACGAGACGATGTTGGGGTACCCAACATCGTATCCTGATTTGGGGGAGAGACGTCAGCTGCTTAGGCAGCAGCGGCAGCACCCTCAAACATGACGTCAAGGTCATGGAAGTCGTTGCAACATCTGATAACTGCCAGTATCAACAATGATGGTTCTGAGGCCCGGCAAGAATGCTCGCGTCAAGGATCATGATGAAAAACGAACAAGGTTCTTCCAGAGAACGAGTAAACCTTGAATGTGTTGAGAAATGATAAAGTCCACTACTTTCCTCGTCCATCATAGACAATGTCTGGCTAGCACTAACCAAAACACGTTTCAGTGGGGAGAAAAAAAGTCAATACTGTAACCGCCCGATCCATAACTGTATTTACTGTTGCGCTTCTAAATGTTGGTCGCCCCTCGCACCGAGGCCAAGCAAAGTCTGTAGCCAGAACGATCCAGGGACGAGTGAGTAGCGGAGTGGAAGTGGAGCCGCAGCGGCGCCAACAGCTGTGGGGTAAGAGTGGGGAGACGAATGCCGCGGTCAACCAGTCATGGTGTCATTGGTGGCCAGGGACCCAGCCATCGCCACGCCCTTCGCCACCTGCTTCAAAGCCAAGTGCACCACCATAACTGCCACCTGCTCCAAGGGAACCACCATCTGCACAAAGGGATCCACCACCCGCTTCAATCATAACTACCACCTGCACCAGCACTACTAAAATAATAACTGACGCCGTTAACCCCGAGCACGACGGTTACGCCCCTTGAGTATGATTCCTGGCCTTTTACCAATCCCTTGAAGAGCATACCAAAGGCTAAGCCTTCATGCCCAAGGGTTACACCGCCGTGCTGGAAGGATCACGCTCAAGGATGGGTCCGTTGTGCTCGATAGTTATTGCATACATCCGAGCCACCATTGCCTTTCCACTATCCCCAGCTCTCAGCATACAACTGAGACCTTACAAACACGCACTAATCATGTTAGTCTCCAAAGTAAATGTGGAAAGAAAATGCAACGTACGAAATTCATTCTTAATTAAAAGCCTAACTAACAAGGCACACATTACTAAAAATTCTTGCATAGAGAGTTCTTGAACGTCCTACGTAGCCCGTAATGCTTGTGATACATAGTACAAATTAAACTTGAGAACTTATATCAATGGATTCATATTAAGAGAACACAAATAAAACAATAAAATAATGGTATGAAAACTAAATTGTGGCTGAATGGAAGATGCGGTCAAGTGAGCTCATAAACGCCAACGAGTAGGGAAGTTTCAAATACAGGCTGGATAAATACCAGAATAATAATGGCAGGGTGTGAACAGGAGCTGTCTCGTCTGGGTCGATAGGCACCCCGCAGTTTTCTTTGATATGATATTACTAAGGTAACTTTAGATTTGATCAATGTTGCTCTAGTCTCCACATGTCAAGCCAATGGGGAATGATTCATGAGTGCAGACTGGAGACCACATTTTTTGTTTTTCGTAATGAATCAAAAACAATAAACTTCAGAAAAAAAAACATTTAAACATAAAGGCATTTATCGAGCTCACATGGAAAGGGTTATCAGATGTTTCGGCGCCAGTCAAACTAGATCTACGTCGAGAAACGGGTAGGCAGAGTGACCTCAATCACCATATCTAACCTTGAGAATAACTGGAACCCCAGTATAAATAGCCAAGATGGGGGTATAATTTGCCAGTAAACCAAGTGCTACGAAGACAAGATCTCAAAAAGAAAGCAGCCTCGCTAAGGTAAAGATGTTTCCATACATAGAAGAACCATCAAATGTGTATGTACCCGAAGGTAAAGGACATTCTCTATGTAAGAGTATCTAGAGCTAAGGCTGAGGTGTATAACATTCAAACCATTTGTTACCAAAATTATGAAATCAGTTAAATCCACAAATGCCAGGATAAAAGAAACACTCAAGAACAAGAAGCGGAAAGAGTATTACAAAGTAAACCAATGACTACTGCCAGAGAAACGTCCACCCCCAAGGTATACACAATGTTGCCAGCGAGGAAGTGTATCCCCGAGGACGGAATCTATTTTCAGAGCATGGCTGTTGCCAGAAGTGCTGTATATCTGAAGACAAAACGTGTAAATCAGATGGTGGAGTGCAACTCCGCTCACCGACACAACATAAAGCAGTAAGCCATAATTTCCGATTCAGAGTTTACAAACTGACACGACTTTTTGTTCGTAAAAGAAATAACCTCGGTATTCTCATTAGCGGCATCTACCATGTGGTTTTACATAATGTCCACGTAAACTTTTTCTCTATGAACAACTTTCTCTTGTCTGAATCAAAGCTTTCATTCAAAGAGAAAAAAGTGTATCTTCTTGGGTTTCTGAATCAATTCAGTGAACATAAGATACAGTGCCTAAATTTACTCGCATATGATGCCTAAATATAGAGCCACATTACCTATTTATGTGGTACACTCTTGTCATGGACTTAAGTCCTGTTAGAGGCTGAACCTTAAATACAAAAGGCATACCCTCCCACCCCTAACACTACACATACATCTTTTTCACACATATATCAGCAACTGCTGCCAACAAGCTCCTATTATCAGACTAATCAGCACCTCATGCCCTCAGCCTACACACACACACACCACCTTAAATGTGCTTACTTTTGACAGCTATATCTCTATAGTTGCATAAATAACCCTACACACTTACAGGGCTAAACATGCACATTTACAACGACAACCACACCGACCATCACGGGCCGGATGAGGCTTTCTGGGGGCATTAGTTACCTGCGAATCTGGCCGAGCCAGCATTTTCGAGACAGATGGCCAAAACGATATTCTCGAACGCAATGTACAACAGCTCACTTACGTTTTATATAACTGAGTCTACCCCATGATTTTAGAATATATATATATATATATATATATATATATATATATATATATATATATATATATATATACACCACAGGAAAATGAAACACGATAAGTTCCGTTTTTTTTTTATATACATCACGCGCACCACTGCGAACCTTTGCTATATATATATTATATCATATATAGCCGCTAAGCAAAGTTTTGCGGAAATACAAGTGGACGATTTGTTTGGATGATATTTCCAGCAGTCTCCCGCGGTGTCCATAAAGACAAACCAACTTAGATCATTGTTTCCCCGCAACTAACTAGAGACTATTCTGATGTACCTACAAACTTTCGAAAAAGGAATCCAATTAAAGTTTTATCTCCTTGGAGTTTTACGACTTTCAATTGTTTGAGCAAATACTTTTTTCCTGTTCTTACTGAGCGCGAGTAACTTGCTATTGTCTTTTTGCCGCCTGGAGGGACATGACGTGGCGAGTTATGTGGGCTTCAAGGTGTGCACCTTTCACCAAAAATTGGTCTGATAACTGCTCCCCCACCAACCCCAACAACCTAGATGTCATAGTAAACACATCTTCCATCATTTCCTAGTACACAGGTCGTATCAAATGCATAAACTTATTGAAGAAGATAGGCCAGGCTCTCATAACTTTCTGGCAATAAAAAAAAACCCTCATCTTGAATATCATCATTGTTCCTACACACTATGCTCACATACTACTGAAATAGAGAGAATAACTAGCGGAGTTTGTTTCTTGTTCTTGTAATAGTAGCGGTCATGCTGTAATTCATTTAGGGTGCCACACCAGGAGTTTCACTGCATTAGGTTTTATCAAATCGGAACTGAATCACATCCAAACTCTTTCATTATCTTTTGAACAGGACAACAATCCATGAAGTCGATGGTCCGATCCATCGTGCCTGAGGTTACATGGCCTTTGTGGCAGAAAAAAAGCCAATCAACATTCACATCCTTGGATTAGCCAGCAGGCTGGTCAATACTAGCACCATCCGGTTTAACCAGTCACCAATCGAACCATCCAGCTCAAACCTCACAATCTGACAACTCGGTTTAACCGGTCAACATTCGCAACATCCCGCTAAACCACCCGATTATCATTCACACCACCCGATTAAGCCTGCCAGCTGGTCACTGCTTACACTATCTGTCTCAGCCAACCAACCATTCGATCAACACTCGAACTATCCGGCTTAGCCACGATCAACACACACCATCCGGTTCAATCAACAAAGCCAGCCAGCTGGTCAACATTCACAACGCCCAGTTATGAGGCTAAAGCCCCCCCCCCCCAACCCACACACACACACACACAAACGAAACACGTCCACTAGACTATAAAAAGGTTCTCCTCGAAAGTCGGTGACACTCGCTAACAATTTGAATGATGGACCTTCAAAGTAGATAACAAGAAAAAAGTTATGTTAAATGCCACATCGATCAACTTGAATATAACAGGAATTAAAAATAGATTAGTAGCAGAAAAACAATCTCTAGAACAACTGGCGTCTGACAAGTAAAAACTAGATACACAAGGTTCAGATACTTGGGTATTCATAATTCAACAATCAAGGTAATGTGACCTCGCACACATTTTGCAAATAATCAACATTAATTTTTTGGAGACTTGTCTAACTCCAAAGGTCAAGTCGGGATCAACCTTCTCCTCTCTGTTGCTTCATTAATTAGACTGAAGACACTGGGGCCTGCAGGCCTACGTACCCTCCAGGGCCTGACTGGTAAGATACATTCTTTAGGTATCTAACTTTTTTTTTTTCCCCAGTCAACATGAAGGGTCAATCTTGTTTAGGGCAGGTGAACTGTTCAGGTAAAAGCAATATCAACAACCTCTAAGTAAATTCTATGATTAAAAAAGACTGGTTAAGTATCTAATGCCTTTCAGAAATCGTTTCCACTTCTGTCCGATACTCCACTAAATTCAAATCACAGTGCAATAACTTGAGAAATATATCTACGGTGATAAAACAATGGCAAGATTAAAGGGGACTGAAGAAATGGCAGGAGATTCATAGCAATAAAAACAGTACAAAACAAAACGGATCACCAGATGTCGATGATGGAGAAAAGGGAAAACGGAACGAAACATGGGTAACAAAAAGATGGAGGAGGAGGAGGAGGAGGAAGAGAGAGGAGAACGAGGAGGTAGGGGTTACAGTGAACAGTACGTCTATGACTACTTACATCAGCCACAATACACTAAAGTCGAAACTCCAAAAGGCTGCTAAATAGGTCACAAAGCAAACAATAAGGCAGAGGTGGCTTGCTCCAATGTTTCCCCCCTGCGTCCCTCCCCAAATCGTAATTGGATTTAAGCCTTATGCATATACAGTCAGCCAGGAAGTGGGTAGGCCTATCTTGAGTTGCCAGCCACTTTACATCTCCAGCATTTAGTATCTCTCGCCAGCAACGAATGCTCAGGTTTGACCAACATAGTACGCCAACGCCCAAGGTGGTACCATAGGAAACAAAGCACTAGAACACTCACCAGTAGAGGCCCGACAAAGCACCAAAAGAAAATCACGACTGGCAAACAGACGCGCAGCGCTTTTTTACACTTTCTGACAAGCGGCCGTGACCAGCGTACACTGTCTCAGTCACGACTTGACACACAGACATGACTACACCACCGGTAGGGGATGGGAGAGGAAATGAGGGGGAGCGGAAAGGTGAGGAGAAAGAGGAGAGGAAATGAAGGGGAGCGGAAGGGTGAGGAGAAAGAGAAGAGGTGGTAGTAGAAGAGGTAAAATGGAAATGGATTGGAGGGAGAGCACATGAGCACCTTAACTAAAAGAACCTCATTTTCATTTTCGTTTAACTGTGTTGAACAGCCTAACACAAATGCTACTTGATACGTTTGCAAGATGTACTAAAACTTGCACTGAAAAAAAAAATTGCCCTAACGGGTGTGGTTGCGGTAAGAACGCGAAAAGTGGTCAGTGGCGAAGTGGAGCTATTTTGGCTGGCCGGTGCTACCGGTCCGGCTCCGTGGTGCTATCCCACGCAGACCGCAGACGTGGCCATAACTGCAGCATGCTAACCACTTTCACCAATCCCTCCGCTCATCCTCATTATTCACATCAACTTATGTAATAAAAACGCATATCCTTCCTAGACACCAGTAAGACTACACGCATGTTATGTTAACAAGTACCTCATCAAATTTCTTCCTTTAAATTATAAGACGTTAATAACCAACTGCAAATACGCTACACAAATTGTATAAGCAAAGATGCATTTAGTACAGCAATCCCAAACTGTGAAAGTACGGGCAGAGAATTCTTAACTTCTGTCTACAACAAAAACATCTCACCTGGCTCTCAAACTTTCATTAAGAATCTCCTAAAGTCCTTCCGTTCAGAATAATTTTGAAAGACCTTACCGCTGTGGAGTCTCTACCTGTAAACTTTGACGACTTTGTCGAACACAATGGAACAAAGTTGCGGGGATAAGTATGAACACCAGAAACTTACTCCGTGTAAACCTTCAACGAAACCAAACGTTTCATTTAAGAGGTTAAGCAAAGACAGAGTAATCCTCACAATTCTTAGGGCCAATTGTTCCCATATGTTGGTATCTGAGAAAAGTTAAGATGACACGTAGTTCAGTAAGTTCCAATCGTAGAAAACAGACATGTATACATCTTGTGGAGGAAATGTTGAATGATTGATCTTTCTAAATATTTTTTCTGTTTAGTAATGTCAAAAACACAAGACTTATTTACTTTCGAAGTATTCCATTACGTTAGCCCAACACTTTATACATAAGGTAGTACACAACGTGTACTCAAAACATATATAAGATCAACCTATAAACTTGGGTAGAATAGGGCAAGTACACACCAATTCCAAGTGACGGGCAGATTATTTCAGCAATAAGGTCAAGTCCTCATAAAAAAGGAAGTTGCACTTACTGCTAAACGCCACCGAGAGGCAGAAGAATACCAGCTATGAAATAAATGTACTGCCGCAGGGAGTACGGGATGAGGCACGTCCACCAGCAGGTGAGGTGTGGCTCGCCCCGCGGGACACAAGGGCCTGCTCGCCTTTACCTGCCCTGCCACCACTTGTGCCTCGATTTCAATTCATCTTTCTCTTCAACCATCAGTTTTCATAAAGTTTTCCACCACACTGTAGCACAAACGCATCTCGAAAATCTATATAAATGTCACATATAGGCGGGAAGTTACTGCAGTCCACTTACTCTCTCCCCGACAACAAGTACATAAGTAAAATAACTTGTGATCTATGCGGTTAAGCGTTGTGGACAATAACAGCACTACTCCCCCCAGAGCTCTTGGGAACAGCCGGGAGCGATCCCCCTCCTCACATATGTCACTACCGCTACGTGGCCGACCCCGATACCATGAACACGACCTGCCACTCACCGCCAACTAACACGGTCGTCCAGACCTTCAGCAACGAGGAAGACAGGTAGAAGGGACCGATAAACAAGGCCGGGAATAAGAGCAGCAGCAGCAACAACCTGATGAACAAAAGCCTAACGCAACAAACAAAGAGCCCGGGGAACGAACCAGATAACAGACAATGCTCGGCGTCCGAAGCCGGACAAAAAGGAGTAACAAACTCTACTTGTAGCGTCAATAAAATCACCAATTGACGCTATAAACTTTGGTGAACTGCGCTATGGAAATTGCGTAAAAAGCTGTCATACGTACAGTAACAGAAAAGGTCCAAGGTTAAACTTAAGTTATATAAGCTACAATTCAGCAGCACGGTCTTAGCTTCAATGACCACCAAATAAGTTACAATGCGCAGAGACTCGGGCATCAGGCATCCCAACTATACAGATGTCATAACACTCGTACCAGAAAATCTACAAACTATACAAAAGGAGCAACTAAATACCCACACAAAGAAAAAATACTGACGTTCAGGTTTCATTGCATACGTTCTACCGAATTCCGTCAGCAGTAACCTTATTATCCAAAACGTTCCTTACATATCAACTTTCACATAAAGAGAAATAAGCTTTTACATCACCTTGAAGCTAAAAACGAATTGATCGACCGCCTGCGCGCGAAGTAGAGGCACTGACGTCAAACACTTCATGGTTTTGACGGGCTATGAATACTTGAAAGGACCCAGAAGATAAACCTGCTCTTGCATTTCAGGCACTATTTCAACAAAATGCATCTTCATATCCAATCAACTAGTTTTTCTAGATGCTAATGCGACAACTTTGCAAGACAATTCAATCAACTCCCATATTTAAAGGGTTCTCACATTACATAAATAAAAAACCGAAAGTTAAGACGGGTGATGCGCATTCCTCAATTTTGCCTTCTGATAACTGCCAAAACTATACATACTTGAACATCACGATTTTCTTTGTTTCTGTACTGAAGCAATCCAAAGTCATAAGCTGCAGCGCGAAAGGAATGTGGTGCAATTGCTACTTGAAACGTTCCACAGAGATGTATCGTCAATATACAAAATCGATATACAAGCAAGAAAATTAATGAGTCTTGTATAAATGACAAGCCTTGCATAGATGACTACGCAGCAATTAAAACATTCAACACGGCAATAACTGGCATTTGTCCCTCCTTGATATGTATGCATAAGACTCATAAATAATAACCTTCTAGCTGCCGCTACTAATTCCACGATAATAACACGATAATTAACTCAAGCAAACTTGCTTTAATTCTCCTCTTCCGGTACCACACAATTTCTACAATAAAAAAATGCCCTTGGTAAAAGTTAAAGTCCGCAACATTTGCGATTTCATTCATACAATGAATACAGATGGATTTACTGATCAACTGGCAGGACTGAGTTGTTTGTATCGAGAACTTGTGAAACACTGGGATGGTGAGTCAGCAGTGATTGCTGGCTTGTCCACGTCCTCCCTCTGAGCTCTCTCACTGTCTTCCTCTCCTTGTCTCCTGGCTGCCGCGCGTGTATTGATTATTGAGCTGCCCTGGGCCCTGCTATAAATAGTCACGAGATCCAATGCTCTACCGGTGTCAACCCTCCCCTCCACTTCCAATGGCAAACCATTCATTAATTATGCTCCCATGTGGACACTCACAAAGTTGTGTGAATTATACTAACACTACTTTCTTCCGCATTAATGTAATGGAATTTTCATGCGCGTGACAAGAATCCATAAAAGAACGGTAACTTAAGAATACAACAATGAAAAAGGCATCAACTGTAATTAACGGTTAATTCAGAAGTGGAAAGTACACAGTTCCTTAATTAAGACTCATCAATATTACATGTAGGCTATAATTCATTATATAAATACAGTAAAGCTATGGTACAAATCTAACCATTAACAGCACTAAAGCCGTGTTTTCATCTGAACTGCCTACATATATTTAGTCATTGTCCAAAAGTCATGTGGGCAATCTTATCGCTTATCAAAGCACAAGATACTACATTAATCTTTACATTCTAATATATCATTAAATAGTGTTTACAAGAAGAGACAGTCTAAACTATGTCTGTCAACTTTCATACCATAAAGTAAACGAAGAACTTTTGGGAGTTAAATAGGTAATTATTACTTTCAAACTTTCAGCCCCTGGAATATTGGTAATATCTACTGGGCTAAACAGGATACATTGCTGAGAATCAGCAACTAGTTCGACAGTAAGTTCTGAAGAATCGCCACAAGTCGTCGTCCTACAACAAATCAGGGCGAACATAAATCCAGAACTTTAAATTTTCAATGCAACACAGAATGGAGAGAGGAGCTGAAATGATGGTGACATGACCAACATACGTCGCTGCCTCCAGGGTCGCCATAAGAATTTCCTCCGTTGCTATAGCGACGACGATGTACCAAATGACAAGCAGCCATTAGTGTCTTCTTCCCAGTAGCAAATCTGGAAGCTGCCACAATATAGAAAAAACAGGAACTAATTACAGAGAACTGACTATACGGGCTCAGCCAACTGTAGTAACCATGAGCATGTTTTCCTGTCTTACTGACGGGTTTCTAGCCTCATGTCCACCTTCTGCGAGGTTCAGAATTGTAATTTCAAGCACTTCCGATATACAACGCATATCTGTCATTATTAGCTGGATATATCTATGGAAACCACATTCTTACTTTAAAGCTAAGCGCGCCGCAAAGTAACCGTCTCCATTTAGAGGTTAAAATCATGTCAGCCGATTATTAAGCGGTAATCTGGATTTTCCTTCTACGATAATGCACTGACTATTACTTCATTACTAATATGAATCGTTACCATTAATAGCAATGAAATG
Source organism: Panulirus ornatus (assembly GCF_036320965.1). NCBI lineage: Eukaryota > Metazoa > Arthropoda > Malacostraca > Decapoda > Palinuridae > Panulirus > Panulirus ornatus. Next base: position 2,903,889 of record NC_092252.1, on the reverse strand, counting down.
TACGAACCAGTTTACCTCGGATCAAATAATTGTAAGCAACAAAAAAAAAAAAAAGTTGACGTACCTGGTGGATAACAAGATTACCTCGGGCTGCACCTCACTGGAGCGACAACCGGATATTGTGTAACCTCCAACTAAAAGATCCTACCGACTGGAATGTCACAGGACACAGACAGAATATGGTGTGGGCGTCGCGCTTGACTGCACTCGTAAAACGTGCCAGCTCATGTGTATGACAATGGAGTATGCGAGGCCCATCCTTACTAGACACTGGTTCTGGTAACACCACCTTGGAAACAAAGCCACACCATTTCCCTTCACATAATCTTAACGCAAAGTTTGGTCATATGTTCCGATATAATCCTTACATCACAGCTGGTTCCACGAGGCGATGGCGAATTTACTTGGATTCTAGCCACGCACTAAAGGACAGAAGGATCACATTTCTGTTGGAGGATGAGACAGCAGCAGCCGGATGCGAGAGGACTGGAGGTGGCCGGCTCCCTACCACACGGCTGGCTGGTAGGATGGTCGCCTTGGCCTAGCGACAACGTCCACCGGTGATACGAAACTGTATGGCACTATGCCAACATCAATTGCTTTACTTCCCAGAAATTTATTTATAAGACGAGCAGTCTGTCAAAATGTGCCAGCTGGTGCCTTAGTTACAACATGCCGCGTGGTGCGTCAACACTCCTCTCGAATCACCATTACACCAATGGCGGCTTCCATCTCCACGGTAACCACTCACTCACATTTAGAATTTACCAGTATACTCGACACAGATGGCGCAAGTTTTCATTGATATAAGAAGACTGTAATATACGTTAAAATAAAACATCAACCATCACGGAAAAGTCGTAGAATTATGAATTAATATCTAAATATGGCACACCATGAGAGCAGCAGAAGCCGACACAGCACGGTAGACCTCGGCTGCGCTGCCCTACAACAATATTTAGAGAAATAAGTTTATGTTGTCTTGATAAGATTACGCTTATCAAAGAGATAAGAATGGTGCTCTAAGTTAAGGCTATTTCATTAACCACTTATTCTGTATCTTCTCTGATAGCGATAACTGAAGATACCCTGACAGGATAGACAATGTTCTGCTGCATTATCACTGCATATTCACTTCACATCAACATTTTGTCTTAAGTTTACATAAACAGCACTTCACCGGCATGGACTTCACCCACGTTGCTAATGGCCACACGTCCTTGAACTCAGGAAAAACAACTAATTCAACGCATGGAGTGAGGTGTTACCAACACCACTACGTACTCCTTACACTGCACAGCACCATGTAAATACCCACCTGAAAATCACAACAACTTCGAGTAATGTTCGCCATAAAAAAATCTCTTTGCAAGTAGTATCCCAGAGGGCGGCGGAGAACAGCGTCACACCGCTCCCGTCACAGTCTAAGGCGCGACTGTCTGGCGGCAGCGGGATTCGCAACAAGTGTACAGGGGCTCGCGAGTCTACCAGGGCCTCCGCTGCCGACACCCCACCACGCCACCTAACAACACATGCATCTCGTCACCCTTTCTTTCCGACATCCATTCGCATACACGAACACCCTTGACTGCCAACCCTGACTTGATTGAAGATCTGTTATCAAAGCCTTGCAAGAACTACCCATAATCAAGTGGTAAAAGAAGGAGCTTACGCCACGAGTAGCCTCGGAAAAGCCAGCATCCGTAACTAAATAAAGCTTACACAGCAAGATTGACAGCCGGAGGCTCATACTAAATAATCAGCTGATCTTGCAGCATTACCCTGCAGAGCTTCATAGGGTATTCTAATAAAATTTCAGTGTCATCCCAATATTCAACATACTTCACTATATGTATATATCTGGCTCCACGATATGATCTGAAAAGGCGCTGGCACTAGTACACAATAATTTCAGAGGTAATTTTTCTTTAAACGCATACATGAAAACGATTTCATTCACAACAAATAAAGTTAAACACGACAGAGATCACACAGACGTAAAATATGAAAGAGTCCTGAAAATGTAATTACAAGCACGGCCAATCCTAAAAGGTTAACGCTGTTGCGACGACGTAAACAAATAAAAGCAGTTCTTTATGTTAAGACTTGAGAACACCACAACCTGGGGTGACATCCTGAACTCTCATACGGGCATGATCAGGATGACAACAATGGGCAGTGTGACCATAAAGCAGGAGGGAACAAAAGAGAGAGAAGAGATGTGATGACAGGATACTGTTGATAAAAATGTGGCGCGGTAAGTCTTGTCTCACGAGCCCCATCCTGTGGAGTGAACATGGCGGCACCGGAGGCGACGACACATGACACAAAAATATATATATCCAAGCTAGCAATTACTGATGAGTAGTTAGGACAAATTCCACACACACCTTCATTTGCCATTAAAAATTTACCGAGCTGCATGCAATATTAAAAAAAAAAGTTCAGTTGGGAAAAAAGAGGTATTAGCATTCAAGTAAAAGTTTATGGAAATGTCAAGTGCTGCAATAAATTAAAAACGCATGTAACAATTTGCTTTCAACATAAAGGTTAACATCATCACGGTATCAAGGTAAAGAGGATACGTCCAAATAATGCTGTGTAAAACTTATTCACCTCCAAGCTTCAATGACAATCCAGCCTAGCAGTGTGTTAATCTACAAGCTGTTCAATGGAAACTTTAAAGAACAATAAGTACAATATCAAGAGAGCACAAAGGGCCATCTTCTGGTGCGTGCTCTGTCCCCTGTTCTGGATGTTTGTCCTTTAGGGATGAGACCGCAAAGAGGGAAACAGTTAAGTACTTCCTAGAAACACTTTCACAAGTGAGCACCCTAACCTTCACCAGACCCTCCTCCTTCTCCTCCGTCCGTACACCACGGACTTGAGACATCAGCAGCAGCTGTAACTGCAGCTCATATGTGATGACTGATGGGCTTAGTCATGCGACTGGGCAACGTGATTGGATCTGCTGTGCTGCTTTATGCGACTGGTTTAACATCGTCGGCATGATGGTACGACCCAACTTGAGTACCACGATACTATGCGACCCTACACCATGACGGTGCGAGCCGAGAACACTACGGTACGGTCCTTGGATGTGACGGCGTGGTCTTTGACCTGAGCCCTTAACCAAGGACTAAATCACAGGCCACGCCATCATGCCCAAAGGTCATGCGGTCATTTTTTTTCTCGCAATCAGCAGAGCTCCATACTACAAAAAACCACACCTACACTCGTTTCCGTACGCCCTTTTTCATTTATTAATGGATACATCCTCCTCCACAAAACTTGGGGGATTTTTTCCCACAGTTCTGCTCTTGCTGCCCACAGGGGCTGTCAGTGTGGTGTTACCCACACTCACCAGCGTAAAGCATGACGAGCGAAATTACTTGTCAACAGCTATTAGGATATGACCCAGATAATGTCAGCGTCCAGTAAAACCAGCCTGACCTAACTATCAGGCTGGTGCAGGAGCAAAACACTGGAGGAACATAATGTACAGGCATTTCATTAAAAGGTGCAGCAAACGTGGGTTGAGCAAGCTAGTGATTTAAGGCATCACAGACAAGAGGTCAGTGCTCACAATCTGCTACTGTACTGTACTGCCAACACTTCGCCCTTGGTGCTCAGCCCCTGGCCTTCTGCCAACCCAGTTAGGTACGCTTGCCATCGCTGGCGACTACGTCAAGACGCACATCCCAAACTTAGATGATTTTCCAAGTACCTCGTAACACGGCGACTCTATTTGAAAAATGTTTATTCGCAAAATATATGCCAACTATCTTAAATCCGGCAAATGTACAAGCCTTTGTTAAATCAGGTTCCTGCTAACATCAAAGCTAACCTCCAACGATCGCTAGCGAGACTAAGACGGGATTAAAACATGCAACAAAGCCGTACTAAAAACAATGAAATCCAAACTCCTGAGCAGTAACAGACTGACTTCGCCTGATGTGAGAGGCTACTCTCGCTAAGCTTCCATCGCTAAATATGAAGCGACCTAAACGGTTTAACAGACTTTAAATGAAATTCCATACCTTAACTTTCACATTATAACAGTGAAAGTGTTCAGTTTAATATAGAATGAAAAACATTTACTATATATATATATATATATATATATATATATATATATATATATATATATATATATAGTAACAATAAAACAAGTAAACAAATGACAAAGCCTTCTGGAGATTCACAGCTGCAGTAAAAAAGAGGATGAACGGCACTTGCAACAAACAACAGCAAGCTAACAATAAACTACTGCTTTATTCTGTGAATTTAACAGCTGTAGCTGAAGGTTAAACTGGAAATCAATACAACGGTCACAGCTGACGGACTAACCTTCGCTCGGACATTCATTTCATAAAATTTTAAGCCCTTAATGGAGGCTTAAAGTGTAGCCCAGGAGCTAAAGTGACTTCTGCTCGTTAAACGTGATCGGATCCGAGTAACGGAAGCGGATCACGATAAAAGTGAGTAGATATTTGGTTCAACTACTCCACGGGAAGCAGAGAGACCGAGGGACACACAATGCCTGCAGAAACTGGTAAACCCAAACACTCAAACAAACTAGTACTAGCAAGGAGTAACCTGACCTGGGTGTCAGTGTGATGGATGTACTCAAACTCAACGAGAGCAAGACAAGTGGCCCAAGGTGTGCATGAATCACTCAGCGAGGAGAGCGACCAGACCAGCCCAGCTCCAGATGACATATCCAGGGGTGTTACTGACCTCTTTGGGTCAGGTGAAGGTCACACAGGCTCTTGCATAAGTGCGCGGATTCGCATCTAACACAAGGAAGTTCCATGTCGAGAGGAGCTAACAATGGAAAGCTTCTCATGTTGGTCCTGCCTCTCTGGTCGACAGAGTCTTTATTCCATACACGTGCTGGGCCCAGCCCTCTCATACTGAGAGCCGTTGCCTTGGATGGTGATGCATACAAGTCTCACTGGAGAGTGAGAATACAAAAATGTGAGACTCGAATCTGCTCCAGTGGGCCTTCGAATGCTCTTCTTTCCTCGTGTTTCTGAGATAAATCCTCTATACAAGATCTTGCCCGCTGTGTGTTGTGTTGGGAAGTGTGGGACATTCCGTCATGTTGTGACCTGAAGACTGGGAGTCGCCTCACTCATTCCCGTCCCCGTTACACAACCACAACCTCGATAACCCAACCGCACGACCTTACACACTTTTACAATCAGCCTTGTCTGGGACTCCCTCCAGTCTGGGGTTAAGTCCTACCAATTCATATATATATATATGTATATATATATATATATATATATATATATATATATATATATATATATATATATATACATATACTCTTCACAGGTGATCAAATACGACACTTGTCTGTATCGAGACCAACATTTTTCTCCTCTAGTAGTCAAGAATGGATGTATATAATCCATGACATGAGGGGCTCGCTTTATCGGGGAAGCCACAAACAACTGGGTCAGGCCACTGGTGGCCGTACTAAGGAAGTTGTTTGGCTGGGTACATGCTGGACTGAGCGAGGTATCGGTCACTTCCGAGAACTAGGGCTCGATTGTGGTGAAGGTCTGCTGTGTGTGGAGATCCCTAGGGTAGTGGAGGGTCTGCAGTGAGGTGGATTTGGTGTGAGTGGATCATCTGGTGTGTATGTGTGCGTGCGTGCGTGTGTGTGTGTGTGTGTGTGTGTGTGTGTGAAGGGTCATAGTGTGTGGAGTGTGTCCTGTGAGTGACATGAGATGATGGGAATGTGTTATGAATGCATAGGAAATAATGTAGCAAATACAGTGAGTTACAGAAACTACTAACGGTGGCCAACCCACTGTGCACGACGAGGAAACCCTTCAGCACGACGGAACGACCCTCCGGCACGACGGAACAACCCTTCGGCACGACGGAACAACCCTTCAGCACGACGGAACGACCCTTCAGCACGGCAGAACGAACCCGTGGATAATATACAGGCCAGACCTTCGACATGACTCTAACGGGTCAAGTCGCAAGCCAGGTCATCATACCCAAGGGTCGATCTGTCGTGCTGAGGGGACGTTCCGTCGTGTTCCTGGGGTTAAAGATGGGCAGAGACACGGCCGCTAAGGAGGAAGATAATACCGTAACTTACAGAGCAGATAATGACCCTCTCTTATCTACAGAACGTCTCTCATTTTCCTCGACTGGAGCAGAGCATAATTCAGTTCACCCTTGCAAGATACACACGTAACCGTGTCTCTCCATTACTGCCCAGAAATTCCTAACTCAGCAGCGATTAATTCTCTTGTCTTTCTTCCCCCTTGTTCTTGACTGAGGGTGTAGCATGTCTGCTGGGGAGGGAGGCTGGCCCACTTCACTTGCTTCATACACACATCCATCTGCTCCAGCAGACACTGAGTGGGCAGACGTGACCTGGGCTTCAGTTCCTGCAACGGGATTCGATCCCAGCTCACCGTGTTTCTCAGCGTCTCCTGCTACACTGAGGAGGGCTGGCCATGTACACTATACATGTGCTGGTTGTTTAATATCAAGAATTTCAGAGTTTATGTTTGCAAAGGTACACACCCACACACACACTATATATATATATATATATATATATATATATATATATATATATATATATATATATATATATATAAATTATACATTGCCTCGTGATTCATGATTTGTACCATTCACATCTGCCTCAGCTATGTAACTCCCACGCCGCCACCACCATTACCACAAGACGTGTTGCCCTCTGCCGAGTAAGCAAGTCGCCAACACCATCCAGCGGCAATACAAGACTAAAACGGAGAGAGTATCGCTTAGGAGACCGAAAGTGCTCAAGTAAGTCACTCCGGAGAATACCCCCCCCCCCCCTTCCCCCAACATGAACTACTACCCGAATCATTCTCTCAGGTGTAGAAAGTTTCGCCCAGTCTCGCCCAGTGCAACTGACATTTCTGGTGGGTGAACTTTACCGATTTTTTTCCCCTCCCGAATCGTTCTCTCTCTCTCTCTCTCTCTCTCTCTCTCTCTCTCTCTCTCTCTCTCTCTCTCTCTCTCTCTCTCTCTCTCCTTCAGCGTGGTAGCCCTACTTGATGGCAGACGCAGACAATCGTAGTAGGTTAGGTACTCTCGTATGTTCTTGCCGGCTTTAAGGCAAAAAAAAAAAAAAAAAAAAAAATCTTGTCAAAGGGAAACACACAACAATATCTCCCTTCCCTCCCTCTCCAGTATGTTCCACCAAGATCACTCCTAAGGCAGATTGTTCTGATGGTTCGTGCATGTGACGCACTTCCCTTCATCTGGGTAATCTAGATTGGAGATGGATCATCTAAGTTTCCAGTTTTACTAATCTAGATGATTTCTCACGCTCCAGTCGAATCTCCTGCATTCCGTTTTCTATCCCATTGTGGCTATGTCACCTAAGCTCTACAAATCATCATGCGAATAATATGGGAACCAACTTTCGCTAAGGTTAACTAAAACACACACACACACACACACACACACTAGCCTATGCCAGGTATCCATTTTCTCGAACCAGCCCCTTAAGGGGGATGAACAGCTGGCTGGACTTTGGACGGGCTGCCGCGACCAGGATTCGAACACACGCTAATCCCAGCCGGATAGTGCAAGCTTGAGGGTCAGTAACGCTGACCGATACACCACGGAGGTCCGTGTGTGTGTGTGTGTGTGTGTGTGTGTGTGTGTGTGTGTGTGTGTGTGTGTCAGACTCTATACATTGTCGCAACATTTCTAGTTCCTAGGGTTAAACCTTTATATTGCATATGCTATTGTACCTTCCAATTAAAGGTTCATAATGAGCATCGCTGAACTCCTTGTGGGGCAGTGGAGGAAGGGGGTGGGGGTAAGTGGAGGTCATCCTCACAGCCAGTACCGCTGAATGACATACTTGCTCCCTCTCTGGCTACCAGCCCTACAGGATCTCAGATCCTTTAATTAAAGATCAAGGTAGACAGCAAGTTAAACAGAGCATAAAGGAAAAAATGCACTTTAACGCCATTTCCTATTAGCTATCGTCAGTTTTGGCACTGCCTGTGGCACTGGGGGTGACATTGAGTACGTTGCATTAGGATGGCATTCAGTGCGAGGCTGGGGGTGACACCGTGTGACACTATGAGTGACAAATAGTATGTGATACTACAGGTCACATAGGGATGACAGCTATAAGTTTGTGGCAGTAGAATGGGACCGTGCGGATGGTAATGGTAAGAGTGGAATTGAGCGTAGCACGGAGACTGGCATTAAGTGGGTGGCACTGAGTTGGAAGAGCCAGCCAGTTGACACTGGGAGGGAGGGAGGGCCCAACCAGGTGGCACTGGGTGGGAGGGACCAGCCGAATGACACTGGGAGTGAGGGAGGGACCAGCCGGGTGGCACTAGGAGGAAGGGAGGGAGGGAGGATGGGGGGGGGGGGGGGGCAGCTGTGCCAGCTGCGTAAACAAAACCAGGAGTGGTGCCACACGTGGCCCTCGACTTACCAGTCAAACAGAGCCACGATTGTAAACACTTCTCGTTATACCCACCTCAAGCGCACCGACACCGTACCAGTTCTGTCCTCGGTGTGGTTGTCGCTGAAGCATTCTGTCCAGGATATGGTGCTAAGGGGCCTGTTTTGTCCCGGGAGAGGACCAGCGCAGTCACATGGGACAGGCTCCGCGCACCGACGTGGGAGAGAGTCTGAGCAGACATGCTCAGCGCACCAACATGGGAAAGAGTCTATGCAGACACGAAATGAGCTCAATTCGCGTACATGAGAGAGGTTGTTCTCTGTGGGAAATGGTCTTTTCCGTCACAAGGGCGAGGCTGTATATACACCGAAGGCAAGACTGTTCGTAGTGTCAACAGAGTGACGTAGAACAAGAGAAGCTCTGGGTACGCCCATTATACTCACACTGGTGAGATCTGCGCAGTGACAAATGCCGGTTCCGGAACGCAAAGATAAGGGGTGGAACGGGCACATTCACAACGACATGGACAATATCAATTCTCCAGATATTTCCCGCCTTCGAGAGGAGCATTTTCCCGCCTGGCCACAGTTCTCACCGTGAGAATTATCATGGATGACTTTACTGGCGCGTCCGTGACCACCGATGAGTCCACAATCTGCCGCCTCTGAAATCGCAGGGCGGAGTTGCAAGGCTCCCACGAGGGAAGCCAATTAATGACATGAGAAAGACGAGCGTTATGACATGGTAGAAACTCGGCGGCGATATGTAACAAACCGCGGTTACCGGCATGGGAAAATTTCCCTGCAATCATAGGAACAGGTATTGCATAGTGACAAGAGAAATATTCTTGCGTATAATTAACATAATCACAAATGGCAATAACCTCTATATAACCTCTATATAACATATATACATATATAACATATATACAACACTGGGCATCGAGTCCGCACAGGATTTAGAATATCCTTAAACGGGTCGAATCCCGTGTAAAACAGCGGTGGATGCTGGTCCTGTGGCATCTGGTCGTGTGTACAGAGGCAGGTGTGGGCAGGATGTGAAGGGCTTCCCTCTGGGTTAGCTGGCAGCCTCGGTTCCGCCGTTCAAGGTCACACACACACACATCAACGCCAATTATAATGACAAATTTAACACAGATGATGGCCATTAAATGAAAAAAAAAAAAAATACACACTGTAACCTTAGGTATCTCCAACATTTCACAGCTGGTGCCAACACAACCATGCACACACACTGCCTCCTTTCGATAAATGAACCTAATACAGACGTATCAGGTTTCAGGGAATACAGGAGGTACAAATACATGCGCATAAAACAAGCCTCCATTATGGTTGTCGACAGTTTTCCTACAAAAGAGGGAAATGACTGTAGCACAACAATTCCTGCATCAAGGTCACGGAGGACCAAGCTATGCCGGACAGAAGGCTGGGGAGGCCATTACGTTTATTGCCAGGCGACTCTGTGACACACACCCTTTAAACTCATTCATTCCCTCCCAAACCCCAACATGCCATAAAACTGGACTCCCTCGCCTCCTCAATTACCCACCTACCCCGGCTTTGCCTTTCATATACCGTGTTCTAGACCACTGCATGTGTCCGGGAGTCCTCGTCTCTCAACCCCTCCACGTCGGCATGCCTAATGTGTCAATCCTCGCATCATTAATGGGCGTCTGGAAACGCTTCTGGCGTCGTCCACCTTGTGACCCCGGCAGTTTTGACCTTGGCTTTAATACGGGTGTTTCATTCTCCGCCCACGAGTCTGTCTGAAGTGCCCCGCTATCCTTATCTCCACACCCTGTCGCCTCATAATCTGTTTACCCCTCCCTTATCTCTGCCTCGTTCTCCATCCACAAGTCTCCGCCGAGAGTATCTCACACTGTCTGTCTCTCCACACTATTCCGTCGCATAAATATGTCACCCATCTTACCCACATTTAACCTTACCTCCGCCCACTTTGTTATTCTCTTCCCTGACCCTGTCTTCCCTACGCTCTAACTAACCTCGTTTGCTGCCATGCAATATATTTCTTTTATATGTATCGATTTTCGTCTTTCCAATGCCTCTCTTCGCTCCAGTGTTTGCACCATCCCTTTGTTTACCTCCCTCCACTCTCACATTTCCGTCCCTACTGCCCCCCCGCCCTCCCCCCTTCATCAGCTTCTTTTCCATACCATTGTTTCCCAGAGGCCTTCCCTATTTGAGTCTCCTCCCATCTCTCTCATCTGGCACTCTCTCATCCTACTGGCCCATGTATATCACCCTCCTACCTCCTACTTTATAGCCACGTCCCATTGTCTCTCTTTTTTTTTTTTTACCCATGACTGTCTCCCCGCACCTCCTTTGTTTGCCCCCCTCCCATTCCTTGTTTGTATCCGTCCAATTCTTGTTTATCATTCTACTACAGTCCGTCTCCTTCCCATCTCTTAGTATGTTTCTTACCATTACTGTTGTACCTGTTCCCGCCACAACCATCCCTTGGTCTCCTTCCCACCCCTTGTTTGTCTCTCTCCCACTCTCCTTTGTCTGCCTCCCTCCCACGTTCCAGTCGTCCACAGCAGCAGTGCCGGCTTAATGAAGGCCTGCAGGAGCTCTGCCATTCTGCACTGATTCTCTGTGTGCCGAAGTGTATTTAGATACAAGCTGAGCTCTGCATTCTGAGTGATGTGGAGGCAGGTCGGCCTCATTAACTCGTGTTCTATGAGAGTGTGATGCTGAGGCAGCCTGACCCCTGGAACTCGAGTACTATCACCTCTGTAGTAGCGCGTGACTAAGTAGATAGAGTGAATCTAATGAACATATTTTATGGTGTTCACGGTACATGGCTGTCTGGCCTTGGAGCAGTGGCAACATGGAACTGGTGAAAAGAAGGCGGGAAGGGTGACGAGAGTGAGTGAGTGGGTGAGAGTGGGTGGGAGGAGGATTGGTGAGTGAATGAGAGGTGGGCGCGTGGGCGGCCAGCCAACAGATGCTACACCTCAGCCAACGCCGCCGCCAGCCTTGGAAACATTCTCCCGCCCATGAAGCCTCTCACTTGACTCATAACGTGCCCTTCAACACTTAAAATGCATCTACTAGCGACAGGCAATCATATATATATATATATATATATATATATATATATATATATATATATATATATATATATATATATATATATTTTATCCCTGGGGATAGGGGAGAAAGAATACTTCCCACGTATTCCCTGCGTGTCGTAGAAGGCGACTAAAAGGGAAGGGAGCGGGGGGCTGGAAATCCTCCCCTCTCAATTTTTTTTCTTTTTTATTTTCCAAAAGAAGGAACAGAGAAGGGGGCCTGGTGAGGATATTCCCTAAAAGGCCCAGTCCTCTGTTCTTAACGCTACCTCGCTAATGCGGGAAATGGCGAATAGTATGAAAGAAAAAGAAAAGATATATATATATATATATATATATATATATATATATATATATATATATATATATATATATATATATATATATATATAATCTACCAACCAATAATTGGACTATAAATGCCACAAATACATGACCTTCACGGGAGATGCAAGAACATTTGTTTGTTAGGGAAAATGTTGGCTTGCTAGCGAGGGAGGGAGGGAGGGAGTGTACCAGCCGACACGGCTGCCCTCACAGTGAAAGAAGAAGGAAATGACGGGGCGATCTTTTTTTGTTTCTGCCTCTGCACTCTTGATTCTCAGTCGTCTCCCACCGGAGCGTGATGTCTGTCCACCACACTGCCCTACACACACACACACACACACACACACGCACAAAAGACGGGGCCCTGTGAGCGAAGAACTCCCCCTTGCTCGTACCGCACAGAGGTAAATTACACATAAACACACACAACAGTGAGCATTCCATAACCCACTAACGCTGAGAGATACCAGTTTCCTATAAACTGTAATAAAAGTACATGTACACTGGACGTAAATACCAGGTGCTGAAAATAACGGTACTAATTCATTTATCTATCAGTCATCGGTCAGATAATTCCAACCCTCCCATGGCCAGGGGAGACTATCAGCAAATACAATTTTCAGCATACAATAACACAAGGCATTATCAGGCACATTAGTCAGCTGAGCTGCAAAACGGTATAAATAAACTACAGTGATGCTCCATGGTTGATGCCTTAAACGAAAGAAAAAGAAAAACTTGTACATCTCAAAAGGAAATTTCCCAAGAAGACGTTATAACAGTCCGGTCACAAGCCACCACCGCCACATTTACCATGAAATCGCCTGAAGTGCTACCGTTCTGACAGATGGAGGGGTTCAAGATACACATACAGCACTCCTACACATTCCCACGGCTACTGCTACAGCCAGGATGAAATGGATGCCAGGATGGCGTGTGATGAGTCGCTGTTAGTCCATCCCGAGGACGACGGGCGGGTGAGGAGGGTAGGTGGGGGGAACAGCCTGCGGGCGGGTGGACCCACCGGCATCACCCACCACCAACCGCTCTCCCTTTGTGATCTTTTTGCCTCGCAGGTCATCCCGTTACTATTTATGGCCGCGGTAAAACTTACTTTTTAAACTCGTAAAGAATTGTGTGGACTGGAAGTTTAAATGTCATACACGTGTCCTCTGGCGAGTTTGTTGAATACTGACCAACAGACCTCTAATGACAAAGATATTAACCAAGATTGGGCCACGGGTGAAATTGGACTTGAGCATGCAAAAGACAGGCATGCTTGCGTGCATGACCAGCCTACTGTGGTTGGAGACGGGGGAGTGGAATGAGAGAAGGCTTAACGCCTTCACCAACCCCCAAGCCTCCTTGCGCGCCAATGATCAACCCCACCGAAGTTCTCAGGTGCTCCAGGCTCCAGCAGCCAACCCACACAGAGTGGGGTTGGCCGAGGCTTCACATCCAGGGCCCTCCGGCCACCACACAATGGCCAAGCACAGGTAAAAGGGAAAACCTGCCGTGGGAGGGTTGTGCCACCGTTGCCACGTGCTCTATACCTCCACCAGCCCTGCCACACCAGCCGTGTGCAGCCAGGTTGCGTACCGACCCAAAGCGCTACACACGAATATACCTCTATAAAGCAAGGTACCATTTCTCACGTGTTTACAGCCCTATTATAACACACGAACAAGGTGATGTGTTTCATTCCTCTATGGAAATGCATCGGCTGCCACGTGTTACAAAACCTTATCACATAAATTCATCAATTGTTATGTGCTACAGCTCAACCGAGATATGCATCAGCTGTGTGCATTACGAAATACGCGATGTATATATATATATATATATATATATATATATATATATATATATATATATATATATATATAATAGACAAAGGCACCAATTGTGCAGTTATGGATGTAGCATCAACTTCCATCTGTTACTGCACACGTAAAGCGGGACATCGATCACACAATTACAGACCTACAAACTCTAGCAACTGCCGTAAGTTACAGCTCTACACAGACACATGCATAAGCACTATACACATTCCATGCTCAAAACATACAAAGTGTTACGAGTTGTACCACACACACACACACACACACACATGCTGCGGGCGAGATGTTCCACCCACACGACCGCCAGCTGTTACAGCCACCGTCTATACCCACCTCTATTAAGAGGGGTGCAGTTTAAGCCCCACCATTTAACCCCGCCAGCACGACTGTAAGACCCTTGTGTACGATGATGCAACCCCTTAAACACGACGGCACGACACTTGGATATGATGGCCTGGCGTTTCTGACCAGGTCAAAGGCTTCGTAATCACACCCAAATGTCGTACTGTCGTGCTGCAAGTCGTACCTTTGTGCTCAGGGTTAACGGTGGTCGTGAGCCATGAAACAAGATGGCGCTGGGAACGATGCTGACGTCACTAATGACTAATGGTAACCTGGAGTCGCTAAAAGAAAGCCACAACTCTCACATTTAACACAATCCAGCAACACAAAAAGGGTGATGCAACCCAACAGAACACAAATGAACACTTTTAGAACAAAATCCATCCACATAGAAACGAAAAAGTTGTATATAATACAAAACATTAATCAGTGATCAATTGCAACGGAGTCTGTAATCATCTAACATCACCAGGGAATGACTAACCCTTCGGTAACACAAGGAACCTCTGAGATGGACCTTCGAGGTCTTGTGTCCTCACGTGTGTTGAATTCAACCCCACGATAAACACTGGCGCCCTTGCTTTCCACCCCAAGGGCCGCTTCAGCCCATGACAACCTCGGAGGCCACGTCTTCCAGAGAGGCTTCAAGTTCAGCCCACGACGAACTTCGAGGCCATCCGTGTTTCCCAAGGGCTTCACCCCAACAACAGAACCAAGACACTGTGATCCTGCGTCTCTCTCTCCCGCCTGCCTGCCGGGTGTTCCCCCCGCCCTATCCCTCCACAACAGACCCGTCAAAGAAAAAAAATAAAATAAAAATAAAAAGATAATATTAACTAGTTCACACGCCCCCCCTCCTCCCCAACCCCCCTACCAACCACAAGCCCACAACCCACCTCGTCCAGACGAGATTCTTGAGGGTCGCCCAGCAGGCTTCCAACGACCACATCATCAACAAAATGGGACCATCTGGTCTCTCTCTCTCTCTCTCTCTCTCTCTCTCTCTCTCTCTCTCTCTCTCTCTCTCTCTCTCTCTCTCTCTCTCTCAGAGTCCAGCACTCGGTTCGTATCCAATATGATTTAAAATATATACATGCTCTTATCCTTTTGCCTTCTGAGCACGACGGTGTATAGTACATGCGCATGACGGTGGAAACCTTGAGCACGACGGTGCGACCCTACGGTACAGCCCTTGAGCACGACGGTGCAACCCTTGAGTACGACGGCACGACACCAAGCATGATGGTACAATCTTAAGAGTGTGCCGGTAAGACCCTACAGCACGACCGCACGACCCTTAAAGCACGACAGCAGAGACCCTTCGTGAGCGGCGGCCTGGCATATCGTCGTCACCTTAGCCTCCCTTGTCTTAAAACGAGAGGACCTGCGCACAGCACCGGCAATACATACGATGCACGCGGTGAGGCTGGAACCTCCGTCCCTGAGTGCATGATGAGAGGATGTCTGCTGTTGCAGCTCAGTGGTCGTGACTTTACGTCAGCCTCTGCTGGAACGTTATGCACTTGCCCCCAGAGACCCCGGAGACCCCAGGGACCCCGGAGACGGAAGCTAACTCCGACGTGGCCACGCGGGATGCGCACCCAATGAGGGGTACACCACGCGGCCTTCCTCTCCCTCAAGAATATGCCATAAATTTCCTTATGACCTCCACTGGTTCGGATGACTCAAGCTACGAGTACCACAAACCAAGACACACACTCATACACACACACACACACACATATGTGTGTGTATATATATATATATATATATATATATATATATATATAAGAAATTGTACGTAAGACACAAATAATAATTGTATACTTAACTACAAAAATGAGACACGAGCCTCTATGACAGCTTTCTAAGTCCTTGCTGAGTAACCTAACTTACCAGTACATAACGCCAACAGCTGCTAACAACTTATACCAGTAATTTCGTATTCGCGACAACTTTCTCCATGACTTTTTCTTCGACAGACCTCTAAGTATAAGGGGGTGGTGGGGGAATAAAAAGGAAGACGTTTGTTCTTAGGAACGAGAGAACACGAAGACAAGGGTCGGCTGGGCGAGAGCTGCTGCTGCTGCTGCTGGTCTACCTGGTTGAAAACGAGTGACGGGGTGTGTGTGTGTGTGTGTGTGTGTGTGTGTGTGTGTGTGTGTGTGGCGCGCGCGCGCGCGCGCGAGGTGTAGTGGCTTTGGTGTGGTGATTGTGGCCAAGTCGTGAGGCAGAGCCGCGGCCGGTGCGACAGTGAAGCATGACGACCCCCACGGTGGCCAAGACCCGTCATGCTGACGACTCGGCTAGAAAGTAACTGCTGCAAGTCACACCGTCTCCCTCCCTCCCTCTCTCCCCACACACCCTCGGCAGCTCCAGTTCTCCAGGGAACACATTTGACGGACTCTCCCGTCCCTCATGAGTCCCCCCATCCCCTCAGTCCTCCGGGGTCCACACACATGACAGGCTCTCCCTTCCTCCGTGAGTCCCCAGTCCTCCAGTATCCACGCACTTGACGGACTCTCCCGTCCCTCATGAGTCCCCAGTCCTCCAGTATCCACACACTTTGACGGACGCTCCCGTCCACCGTGAGTTGGGACTTTCTAACCCGACCGACCGACAAGTCGGGGAATGTACATAAAAGGAGTCACAAACGAGTCTTCCCTTCCCTGTCGGTCTGGGTGACCCAGCAGCGGCCGGGTAGTTCGCCTATTACTCCATTCTGCCGCCGTGAATGGAGCTAATGCAAATGCTGGCCACTTAGCTCAACCACAGCCGCTACCCACGTCCAAAATGGCCGGCGTATTGAAGAAGACACAAGCTCTAGAAACACGAGGTCAACGCATCCAAAATTAGAACTGTAACGCGAGGATTATACGATAATGTGATGCGGTGGGAAGGCGATCACGTCAACTGTGTGATTCAGTGGATTACTACACGAACCTGCTGACTTTTGCTGTAAAACATAACATTCACGGCTCTGTAACATCTCTGGGAACATTGGACCAGCTCACCTGTTGTGTGTGTGTGTGTGTGTGTGTGTGTGTGTATGCACATTTTTCTGTGCGTCTGTGTCTATCACGCCTTGCATGTAGGTTTGTGTGTGCCTATTTTTGCATATTTTCCACGTTACATACACGTGTGCCTGATCTCGTATAAAGTAACGCCCCTCTCACGTCTGGAGAGGTTCCTCCTTTACTTACACGCTTGAAAGACTCGTGTCCAAAGAATATCAACTACGCCGGACTGGCCTCAAAACCTGACCCATTTGCCCTACGTCGCAGTGTTAGTTCTCCTTTCCTTTTTATCTGCTCATACTTCGCCGCTTTCTGCTCCCAAGAGCTGGATGTTTGTGTGCCCCCCCACCAACAGCTCGCTCAGCAGTACATGGCAATCCACTGCGTCACGTGATTACTGTGTGGCCGCTAGCAACTAAATGGTGGACGGATGCGGTCTGTTTCCTTCCCTACACCACTAGTCTTTGGATTTCTTTATATTCTCCAGTCTTTCGTAGCGGCTAAGACCCGACCCTTCTTAAAATACCAAGTTTCCACTCACTCTAACACTCAAGACTTTTAAAACTCTACGCACTTCTCTACCTCCGTAGCCATTTTCTTCGCTTCCTCTGTAACCCTTTTCTTTGACTCATCTGAAATAAGATAAAAAGAGGAACACGTTTCCGTGCATTCTGCTTCACCACCCTGTCTCTGCCACGAAAGACCATAAAGGACCTCAGGACCACACCTACTGTCCCCCTAGCAGATAAACCCGTTATGGACCATCATGTCTCCTGTTACCTGACCTTACAATACTTTCTCATGTCCTGTCCTGCACCAGATACCCGTCGTCATGGACCACCAGGTCTCCTGTAACTTAACCTTACCATGTTCCATGATGTACTGTTCCCCCCCAACAGATAACCTCGTCATGGACCATCGGGTCTCCTGTTACCTTTCCTCTACAAGGATCTTCCCTCGCCTTGGCTTTTCCTGTAGCTAGTCAATAATCTTGATACTTTTTTCCAAAGAAAATGAATTAATAATTTCCCCTTATTCAAACTCAATAACCTACGTCTTTTTCGTATCAAGTTAGTAATTGTAACTTGAACAAACTGTAAACGACTCTCCTCAAAGATCCTCAAAAAACACTATTAGGTACACGACATTTTAAAACACACCAGCTTGAGAAATAACTCTCCTTTAACAAGAGTCTAATCTTACCAAGGCCCTTAACGACAGCTTCTTACTTACACTTGACCCTCCTTGACAAGCAACAGCCTATATATGATTGTGCAATGACTGTGCATGACACTCCTTAAAATAATAGCTTCCGCAACGACTCTCCTTAAACGAAAGCCTGCGCGTGACTCTCCTCAATGAACAATAGCCTGTACCCGACTCTCCTGGCTAACAATAGACGATTAACAAAGCAATCCCTCGCAAGGGTCATTATCTGGAGTGTACCCGTCCTAAATATCGGACTAATATAGAGAAAATGACTGACCTTAACAATAGCTACTGATTCCAGCTTAACTGTGTCTTAATTACGAGACACTCATTACAGGTGCACAAGGGTCCTCGAGAGTACACTACCTGTGCACAAGGGTCCACCATGAGTACACTACCTGTGCACATGAGTCCTCTATATGAACACACAAACGGTCCAACATGAGCAAAACAACTTGTGCACACCCATCCCTCAGGAGTGCACTCATTGTGTCGCGCCCGTCTTCTGGAGTACAATATATTTGTTCTCCAGAACCCTTCCAACTGTGTATTATACACACGCTCATTTCCCCCCAAGCTGAAGCTCCAATGATACGGAAAAAACACACCACAGCACACAACATACAGGAAACAAGTAAAACACACACACACACACACACACACACACACACACACACACACACACACACACAGGAAATAAGCAAAAGAATTAAATATGAAGGCGGCTGACCCAGAGCGATGACCTCAGATGACCTCTGACCTCACCCCTCCTAGCACAAGGTCAGCCGGGAGCGTCACAATACTCTGGTAATAGATATAACAAGGGCACTGCCTTTGGGGGTAACATCATGCTGTGATCCCTCTGGCCTCGTGACCGTAGAGGTGAAAATAACATCACTTATACATCAGCAAATAACACTGTCTGCAATATATAAAGGGGGCGGGAGCGAGAGGCTCGAAACCCCCTCCTCTTGAATTTCAATTTGTAAAAGATGAAGCAGAAGGAGCCAAGCAGGGGTGCTCATCCTCCACAAAAGCTGACGCTGGGGTGTCAAAATGTGTGTGGACGTAACCAAGATGAGAGAGGAGAGATAGGTAGTATGTTTGAGGAAAGAAGCCTATATGTTCTGGCTCGAACTGAAACAAGGATAAAGAGGAAGATTGGTTTGGAAATGTCTCACCAGTGAAGTCAGGGTTGGTGAGAGGACAAGAGCTAAGGGAGGAGTTGTACTACTCCTGAAGCACGAGTACTCCTGAAGCACGAGTTGTAGGAGTGTGTGAAAGAGTGTAAGGAAGTGAATTTTATACTTATGGGGGTAAAAATGAAAGTGAATGAGTGGCCCAATCAAACCCCATACTCAAGTATATGCATAAACGCCCACGCACGCACATATGCATACCTATACATTTCAACATATACATACATATATATACACAGACATATACATATATACGAATGTAAATCTTTATACTTGCTGCCTTCATCCATTCCCGTTGCTACCAAGCCACACATGAAATGGCAATCTCCCCTGCCCCCGCAAGCGTGCGAGGTAGCGCTAGGGAAAGTCAAGAAAGGCCACATTCGTTCACACTCAGTCTCATATATATATATATATATATATATATATATATATATATATATATATATATATATATACACGACTAAATAATACGAATAAACTCGTTTTTGTCAATACTCTTTCCCCCCCTTAGCGAAAACCTTGAGCAAGTTACATCCGGGTCATGTTGTCCATCACCTCTGCTTCGCGCATAGTTATTCTTAAGCGTCTCACATAACTACTCCAATTACGCTTAGTTGACAAAGTCATTTCTGTCTTTCAGGCTGGCTTACGGACGCTGGGCGTCTTTGTCCTCGCCTATGCTCCAAAAAAAGAAAAAAGTAAAACGCTACATGAAGTGTGAGGTAATGAGAGTGTAGAATGAAATATTAGGAGAAATATGAATGACTTCATGAGAGGGTGGAGCGATCATGGCAGTGTGCAGGAGTCTGATGCAAGTGTAAGAGCGAGGATGTATATCTGGCTGGAGCTGTGCAAGGATTACTGGATACATATGTACAAATACACAATGTAAATATATATATATATATATATATATATATATATATATATATATATATATATATATATGAGGCCATGAAAGCCGAGGGCGTCAGTCTCAATTCTCTAAACCTTTCGCAATACGTCTCATCCTCTGGGCAGATTTATGGCTGCTCCAAAAATCTTACAGACTTGTTAACAGAAACTCTCTCTTGTAAAAAACTCATCACACGAGTAGATACAGTAGATAAATTCTGTTTGGCGCAAGAGCTACCGCCAGGCCTCGAACCTTGGTGCTCCTGAGTAACAGTGTCTGTGTGTCACGGCGAGCCAGTGGTGTTGGGCAACAAACACAACAATAACACCAACAGCGAGATGTTGACACCATGACCCAGACCTGGTCTACACTGCCACCCCACCAGCCTCCAACCTGGCCCTGCCAGCCCTTAACTTCAACCTCACACCACCTCAGTTCCATTCCACTCTCCCTACCCACTCGACCCACGCTCACTTAAAACTCCACCAAACAGCCCCCACCCTCCTTCATCCAACCCCTCACCGTCCACATACACCTCCATAACTCCATCCCAGCACCTAACACAAACCTCAACCCCACCCCATGACATACTCACCTCACACTCATTCCCCCCCTCCCTCCCTAAACACTGCCACCCTCCAACATCTGCATGACATTCTTTTTAAACAAAATAATTCATAATCATCTCAATCCCAGACCCTCCTTGCCCTTATCCCAGCCCTTTATTCAATTAGATAAAACTATCTCAATCATCCCAAACCTAGACACTTCTTGCCTCCCGTCCCGTCCCACACACACACACACACACACATCAGCCAGTTCCTCACTTGCTACAGCAAACAAAGATCAAGTCACTTGCTTATGAGGGCTACCATGGATGTTGCTCACGAGGGCCACCATGGATGTCTCGAGGGAACGAAAACACCAAATGGGACTTCCCCACAGGTGAGCTGAGGTCAAGAGAGGCCCCGCAGCCAGATCAACCGACTGGTGGCGAGGTCAGCCAACAGGTTCACTGGTAAGGAGATTCAATCACCTGGGCTCACAGTGACAATACGTAATAAAGTAAAACCTGTAAGAAGTCCTGAACCCTCTTTCACAGGCTGTAGCATCTGCCATCAGTCTCTCTCTCTCTCTCTCTCTCTCTCTCTCTCTCTCTCTCTCTCTCTCTCTTACAGAGAGAGAGAGAGAGAGAGAGAGAGAGAGAGAGAGAGAGAGAGAGACGATGGTATCAGCGGTGGTCGTGCTCTTATCAAACTTCCATTCACTCGCTGCCCATAACACTCCAAGTGTTACGCTCTGAAGTCGCCACTTCGACATCTTGCCCCCTGCCCCCAACCACAGGGGATGTTGGGAGCTCATACCTTACCTTAAGACTGGTGATTAATATGTGAAGGGCGTGGGTTAGGAGTAACTTTTCTAATAAGACAGGAAATGAGTATTAAAGACTAGTGTGTTGTATATATTTGGCGGCCGCCATGTGGGACACTCTGTGCCTTCGTATTGGTGATGTCCAACACTATCATGACGTGTGTGTGTGTGTGTGTGTGTGTGCGTGTGTGTGTGTGTGTGTGTGTGTGTAACGTCCATGTCAGTATTGCTGACCTTTCTTACTCATTAAAACAAAGTTATCGTGCTGGGATTAATACGCTAACTTTGCACACACTCATTCTCCATTTTACTTTACCTCCTCTGCACATATTTTCTCATCCCCTTCTATTTTAGATTATCTTTCCCCAATATGTCTTCTCCTGACCCCTTCCCTTCTCAGGGTCAGTCAGGAGAACTGTTCGTGACTGGAGACTTTGACATGAAAGATTTTTTTTACATGCACTCATTCACGAATCTCTCTCTCTCTCTCTCTCTCTCTCTCTCTCTCTCTCTCTCTCTCTCTCTCTCTCTCTCTCTCACATACACACACACATATGTACACCCGTCAGCCGTCTCTTTACTATCTCCGAACATTATATTACGTTGAATCAGCATTAAACCATATAAAGCTAACTGCAGGAAGGAATTTATAAATATGATTCATACTGAGGTGTTCTCAAGGAAAGGCGTGTAGCTACCTGGTGTGGTGAGGAGCATTACCACCTTATCTCTCTTAAACACACACACACACACACACACACACACACACATACTGAGGCAAGGCTGGCCCTAGCCTGCTGGGGACCTACGTTGAGTCATACCTCCGGAAAATCTGAAAATCTAGGGTGTCTGGGACAGTAGTATTCCCTGCTTTCTGGAGGCTGCCATATAACTGTCGGGACTAAAGGGGCGCCCCTCTTAACGGTCGGGGGCCATGCGCTCTGAGCAGATAAAGGATACAGGAAGGGCCGGCCCTGCATCCACGGCACATACTTAAGATCAGCATTCCAAGGATTTTACAATGCATTCCACTGGAACCAGAGAAACTCCGCAATGTGCCATTCCTTCAAATGGAGGACTTGTTTGACGAGAATCCTGAGTTGTGTTATGCGTCTGTGGGAAGTATTTGGGCGAGGCTGCTGCATGCCTGGACTCGACGAATCACATTCACTCATTCTATTTTGTACCAGTGTGATGTTACTGCAGTGACTAACGTCAGAACCTTGAGCACAGCTGTTCGACCCTTGAGCGCAATGGTGCGATCCGAGGTACGATGGGCGTGCATTCTCACCTTCCCCTTAAGAATTAAGTCAAAGGCCTAAGGGTAGTACCGAATCCTTTGTGTTCAAGGATCGCAGTAACCAGCTCAAGTGGTTAACCAATATTACGTCTGGAGCTGAACATGAAGTAATAGTATTTAGTCTACCGGCTGTGTCAACCACAATAATTCAACTCAAACTCCAGTCGGAAAAATTAACATAATAAATCAATCACCAAAATCTTCACACAAAAACGAACACATTTCTAACAAAGCACAGTGTGGCACAGTCACGAGAAACAACAAGCACATGTAAAGTCTAGGCTGCCCAGGATAATTATCGCTCCAGTAAAAATAGGAAAAAATGAATTTCTGTGCCAGAGTGACGATAACAGCGGCGCCCGTCGCCTCGCGTTCCACATTAAGGGATGGTTTCCACAATCGCACACATCTGTGTCTAACACCACTTCCGGCTGCGGGCAGCAGAGACACCTGCTCTTGCTACTACTACTGTATGTGGGATGCTGGCTTGACACCCGTACATCATCAAATGTGGATATTATACCAACAATGTCAACAGAAGAGCGGGCGTACAACTGCCACCGGTGGTGCTGAGGGTGGGTGGGTGTGTGCGCGCTGGCTGCCTCGCACACGCTCTCATTTGTGGTCACCAGCACCTCGGGCGGGACGTCGTGCACACCGGTTACAGCTATTACTGCCTGAGGGAGGGTGCTGGCTGACTCCTACCAGTCATCACTGTCACCATCATCACTGCCTCCACCACCACGGCCACGGAATATTCAAAAAGCCTGAACATTGCCTCCACGATCACATCCACAGGACACTCGTATAGCCTCACCACTCCCTAATACACCACAGCCACAGGACATTCATACAGTCTCACTCTCCAATCTTAATCTCCTCGCTAGGCCAGAGAGGACTTCCACTTGCATTGTTGTGACTTGGAGACCTTCCAGCTTTACCCTCGTCAAGCACCTGAGCAGTGACATCTTGTTTATTCGTACTTATGTTTCTCTTATTCTGGGGTTCTACTTTCCCCAGACGGTGTGGCGATATACATTGTAATGTTTCATACCCAAATGCAGAGGGTATTCAAATAATTCAGCTTGAGTTTTACCTCCCTTATCTGGTCTTAAGATAATTCAGTCTTACCTCGCTCAAGGAATTTAATAAATAATGCTTTCATAAGTACTTCAACCTTGAAGAAACTCCTGCGCGGTTTACTTAATTGCTATAAATTATACCAATAAAATTACCTAGGTCAAAATACTTTACTCATGCAAAGCAAAGTTTATCAAAAACTCGATGACAAACCATTGTTACAGAAACATGGGCCTCCATACCTGCTACAACACCTTCCAAAAGGTGTTTCTACTAACACAAACCGTCGTCACTACCCTTGTTGGATTCTCACCTGCAAAGAAAAGAAAAAGAGTTAATCTTGTCTGAGATGGTGTGGCAAACATTGGAAAGACCGTTACGTGTAAAGTTCTCAGTATGAATGAAACAATGAAGACGAGTGTTGTGTGTGTGTGACGTAGGTAAAATGAGGACGCCTTCATAAAATGTATTTTTCATACAAACATCAGTACAACAAATAATACATGTATGCCAAGTTTAAAGAGTAAATTAAAGGAAAGGAGCGGTGAAGACAGACCCGTTGTTCTTGGCCATGTACTGGCGAAGGCTGTGGACGCGCATGGAAGGAGGGGAGAAGTCAATACCAATGTGGGTGGCGAGCCAACGGCGCATAAAAGTCAACAAAAGTAACATCAAACACAAGCTAGTCATGAAACCGCAACACTAACAGTCACAACCTACTTGCCATTAACTCACGTTTACGAGCTTATAAAAAGTACTTGAGCTTCATCATTCTAAGCAATGACGAAAAGACCAATTTGTTGCATTTTTTGTTTACTGTATACTACACAATTTCAAGCCAAAGCTCGAATTTCCTAAGTCAAGTCACGCCTGGTCCAACCATGCCTTATGCGGCGTTCAACTGACCCCAGTGTGAAGGACAAATCTCTGGTTGCCTCAGAGTAACTTGACAGAGTGAAGTACATCAAGTGACTTGATTAAGCTGCCAGACAGACTTCACTGAATAGACAGAGCCTAAGCGAGTTTAAGAGGTGTTCCTAACGACGCTCGCACGCCAAGGATAACCCACTTTTAACGTCATGTGTGACATATACTTCAGGACAGCCGTCGACCCCCACACCACAACGACTACGCAGCAATGTACAGGCCATGTACACCTATGAATATTTCATGACTGCTGGGTTAAATGGGATTGTCATGCAGGAAATACTAAACAAGAACATGTCATGCAAGCGTGCTGGGGAGGGTCGGCCACCGAGGGATGGCGGTCATGCGAGGCCAGTCATGTGTAAAATCTTAATTATCTGAGCAGAATAACACTCTGTGGGCTTTGACACTCGGCCAGTGTTCTGGAATCAAGGAAAAATATTATGCCAGCAGATAAAATGAGAAGCCACAAAGAAAAAACAGACAAGTTAAATTCACTACCAAAATTCAATGTGGCAACGAAGTTTAAACAAGGCAGCCTAGTCACATCCACCACGGGTAGCCGGCGTGGAATATGGCCTTCTGATAATCTTGCCCACCAAACTGCGACGAAACCAACACATTCATTATGGAGATTGTGAGCCACCGAGACCACAGCGAGGGAAGTACCGAAACTACAGGCGACGCACATATCTGGCAACCGCCCAGCCGGGTTTCCAAGAAGTGTCTCGTGTAACAGATACTGCACATGAAGCCAGGAACACGTGGTCCACACTACTTCATCAGACACACACACACACATCCTCCATCTCTCCTTCCCTCGCATTAACTGCTTACTGCTATATCTTAAGAGTTGTGGGTCTTCCTTCCCTGTTACTCGATATTCTCCACTGTTTACTGCTATACTTAAGCACACTTCTGTGAATTTACAACACTTACAAGTCTTCCTTGCTTCCACAGCCAGACCACCACACTTAAAAATGTTTAATAAATTTTTTTTTGTGCTACCAAGACATCTTTCCTTGCACAGTTATCAAATATCTAACGAAGATTCACTACACTTGACATTCCGAATGAACCACACGCATTCTTTTTGTTTTTCTTTTTGTCTTTCTCAAATCGTATTATTTACCGGTACCTTTCATCTCCGACAGACCACCAATTACTGAAGACTTCACAACTTCCGTCCAGCAGCCAGGAGGTTAGGCAGGACGTGCCCAGCATGATCACACGATCAGGAACGAGACATGCTCAGGGTGAGCAAGTACGATGGGCTCCGCAATCTCTGCAAGAAGCACTTCGACCACGTAGAGCATGATATATCCATTTGCCTTTATTTGAAAATGATCTACAATTATTGTAAAGTGTACGAGAGTAATCCTCTAATGCAGCATTTTATGCTCGCTATTATTATGCATGACCTTTCAATGCCATGCAATATATCTTTTTAGTTTCAACTGCATAGTATGTCAAGAGAGCTGACTCCTTAATCAAAACAACATATTTTACCATCATTCGTAATTCCGACACTCAAGCTAAGGTCAAAGTTGCTTGCAAGAACCAGACATGCATGCCGTAAGATGCTAAGGTTGCAGTTGTTTGCCGGACCAGACAAACAGGCGGCTAAATCTGTAACGTCAAACTCAAGGATCGTACCGCCGTGCTCGCGGGGTAAAGTCCACAAAGGACGATAATGTACGCCGTGTATGGCAGCAGGGTTCTGGCAAGCGAGCCAAACATTCGCACAGCTAAGCCACTTATGTCTATCTAGGCATCCGGCTGTATTTGGGTTTACGGTTCTAACGACAATATCGGCCAAGGGGCCCCAGGGGGGTATCGATAGTGTTATCAGGTACAAGCAGACTGATAAGTTATTGGGTATAACTGCAGCTATCCACTGCAAGGTACTGTACCTGTACCGCGCTAACCTCTGGCTGGCTGGATGCAGTGGGGTATGTATAAGTGGCAAGCACCGTACCCAACGACCAGCGACTGGTGGCCAGCACACCCTGCTACCGTCGAAGTTGACCAGCTCCTATGATCTTCAATAAAAGCTCCTCATCGCTGATCCCACCTGTCCTCAAATCACGGTAATATGAAGACAAGAAGGCAGTGTCTAGCAAAAATCAAAACTAAATAATGTCCTACTGTAGCCCAACTTGAGGGTAACATTAGCCCCGCTCTTACTACCTTAAGCTACCTTAAGAACTTTAATTCATCACGGACACGTGAGTTTCTGCGAGTTTGCGGTTTTTATACGTCAACGCAAGACATGCGTTCCAGCCGGCTGCACTTGCCTCTACACCTCAGTGTCTAAAGGCATTGATAAACATGGAGGACATCGCCAGGGTACATGTGTAGGATGTACTGGAACTTGAGAGCGTGTTGGCGATCTCTGTTGGGAAGGTACCGGCGGTCACAAACCCCTGTACCATCAAGTGTCCAGTTCACACTTGACGCTTTGGATCAATATCCGCAATGATTAAATGTTTTGATTAATTCTGATTTGATTATACCATCAGCAGAGCCACAAATACCTACCAAACAAGTTCGAGAAGCACTGCAGCCAGCCAACTGGCCGCCACCACCACCACCACACCAAGAACCACATCTGCCACACATGCACGGTCACTGGACACACGTAACCAATTATCAAGAGCAGGTCTCTTGATCACAAGCCACATGTGATGAATAGCCCTGAATGATACGGATGCCTGGCTCGTCCCGGTCCAAGGTTGAGGACTGAGGAGGCCAGGGCTGACAAAGGACCGGCCTCACGGTGCTGGACGCCGGACAGATCTCACTCCTTCATGTGTCAGCAAGGCTAAAGGTGAAGGGCAGACACTCTCCTATCCAGTGATCTCGTGTCGCGCGACTGACACTCTAACAAAGGAAAATATTATCACTAAAAAAAGGGGGAGGGAAATAATTTGAAAGTAAAATATTCTCTAACATTACCAATACAAAATTGTTTTACAATATATCTAAACAATTCTTGACGTCAATCTTGCGTTCATATTGGGCAACAAGGCCTAAAGTGACATAAAATCCAATCATGAAAGAGTACACCCAAGCGTGTAACCAATAAACCGGGACTTGAAACCAATCAAGCCAGGTGTGAACCTGGCATCACCCAACCATAATATCCCACAAACCCAGGAGCAACAAACACTATCATCTGAAACTAACACGACAAAACTCAGACTCAAAACTAACCCCCCATAATCCTGAAAACACAAATGGCTTTTGGACGTAAAAACACAAAAGTTGCCAGCACGGAGCCTGGACCACAACTCTCCACCCGTCATGTTTTCCGAGCCCAGCAACATTATCCGCCATATTACACAATCCTACCGTGTTTATCACCAGCATGAACGTTGGTGGCCGCGCTGGTGAGCCACTGAGTCACACCCACAACTGCATCACCACCCACAGTAAAGCAAAAAACCAAAAAAAGCTCCTACCACGAACAAAAACGAAACTTCAGATTGCGACCGTATCCAACGCAGAATAAGCACAAAAACAAGTCCATGAAGTAAAGTAGTCAAGGTACCTGCAGGCATGCACTAACAGACACAAAAACTGGGGCCCTGAGAGACTTAGGTGCATAAGCGTTCATCTGTGCATGATAAAGGGGTCCCAGACGAGCGGAGGTACACCTCGCCTAGGAGCCCGCACCACGCGCTCGCCAACCTCACTTTTGTTTGTTGCTCCACGCCTTCCCCAGCCGCCTCCCGAGCTCCATACTGATCAAATGTACTTTATGCATACCAATACGCATGTTCTGAGGCAATAGGGATAAATCCATTCACATCCGAAGCCGGCTTTCACGAAAGAAAATTATAATCTTGAATATATTTCTGAGAAAACTGGACGAGAGAGCTTTCGGTCGACGTGTCTCTGTTAGTCACACAAGTAAAATGGCTGACTCAGGCTGTGCATGACTACGCCAGTATCAAATTTCAACTTTTATAATCCCAACTTGGAGGGGAGGGATTAAACTTGACACTAAGAAAACCCGGAATCTTGTCGAAGGCAAGGGGGTTAGACCGGGGTTACGTAATTAGGTTAGCGTTGAGGTGCGAGTGGAGACGCGAGGGTGTGTTACACACTTGTGGTTCACACACACACACACACACCTCGGCCACCTTATTTACCAGACGAAGCTGACGCTCTGCAGGAGCCAACTTGCTGATGTAGATGAACGTCCGCACAAGGCAGGCTGACGGGCGGGCGGGCGGGTAGGCAAGGGATGGCGGAGGGTGTTCACATCTCTCTGCTCCACAAACAGGTTGCACTCGTCTTGCTCACCCAGGCTTACAAACGCTGCCTTGTGCCACTTGTTGCAGTCTCTGGTGGGTCTTCCTCGTGGGTACAGTAGATGAGATACAGCCACACAACCACCGGCTACCATTTTTTATTTTTTTGAACCCTCAACTACTTGATACATACGTTACAACTGGATCCTGTGGTTTCCAACGCTGGATAACCCCCACTAATGCACACCACTGGTTAGATGTACTGCTTTACATTACTGGTCTGAACCAGTGCTTCACATCAGTGATCAGAGCCACTGATTCACGCCGCTGGCCCTAAAGTCGGGAGTGATCAACGATTGAAATCAAGCTTTCTGAACCAATGAAGAGCACAAACAAGATCACGCTACCGATCAAGACCATTTTTACACGACGCCGCTTCACAAAACCGGTGAGAACCCACTCACTGGTTCGACCCCCAGAAAAGAAAGTCTCTGGCTGCTAGCTGGTCGACGGTACCACCATAAGAGGTGACTCCATCGGCAGCGTCCAGCCTCGCTGCCATCAATCACCTGGGGAGTCCAACCCTCCACGCCCTCCCACCCCAACCCACGCGGACACACCTGCATCTGCCTAGCAGCTGAAGGAAGTAGGGGGGGGGGAGGTTGTTGGCTAGGAAGAGGGCAAGTCATCTGCACTGCACACCTGTCGCGACTGGTGCTAATAAGATACATCTGCGGCATTCCACTACTGGACACGAGGGGACGGAATATACCGTTACGAGAACTCATCTTCAGCGTTGACTTGAAGGCAGCATACACTGCCGTATACATACTCCATGTTTAGCAATGGGAAATTATTGTTCTACTGGCAGTGAAGACCCATATGGAGGGTACATGAATGACAACGGAAATGAGTTATGTTCACAGAAATACATCAGACAGTCACATGCACACGAACCATACTTACACGAGTTATAAAGGCAAAAAACACATATGAGAGGTACACATACACACAAACGCGAACCATACACACGTACACTGACACACACACACACCACGAGGTGCCGGCCTGGACCACGTGGCTCATGGTGGGTTATACCACCACCTCCCTCCCCTACCCCAGCCCAACCGGGTCCTCACGGCTGAAGTGGGTCTCCTGACCCTGGGTCTGACCACCGGCGGCTGGGGGGTGGGTGGAGTCATTCCCCTCAGCCCTGGGTACCACCAGCTGCTGATCCTGAAAGATCCTCTGACCCTGACAGCTGATGATAAACATACCCACTGACCCAGGCAGCTGGCAGATCCCAGCGCGCTAATCCATGCAGCCGGTGACCACAAGAACCCTGGCAGTGGGTAGATCTAAACGCACTCGGCCTGGCAGCTGGTGGAACCGTAAGCACTTGCATACATCCATGTCAATCGGTCAACCTACGTACACAAGCGGCATTAAGACACGAGTCACATAACCTGGATGTGACATCCACCGCCAATATTTGCAAAAAAAAAAAAAAAAATAAAGGAGCTGGAAATAAAGAATACATTCAAGTCCCTCCCCCGAAGCCGAGTCGTTCTGCGGTCAAGAACCGTGGGGGAAGGAGGACTGTCAAGGAGATAGCACGCCTCAGGCCCTTGTCAATCCCCCAGGGCTGTCAAAGCGTCTCCGGTCTGGCTCTTCCTTCCTGTGACGCACACGTTGGCAGTCTTACATCACAGCGCCTCTTGAGACGCCCTTCTTGTGTACGTAACCCCTAAAATGCACGCATGACCCCCCGAGATACACTTATGATCCCGAGACACACTCATGACACCCAGACATGACCGTACCGCACTTTTTTCTTTCATTCTTCCTCGCCGTTTCTCGCGTTAGCGAAGTAGAAGCAGGAACAGAAGGTATGACCTTTATTTGCTCACATCCATTCCAAATGTCATATATCTTATCTTCTATCGACCTTCCCCCAGTGAATGCACAACGCGACCATGATAAAATAAGGGGATGAAATATGGTTCTAAAGCAACGGCAAGTTAGAACAAGATTTACGTAAGAAGAGAAAGGCAATAACGGTACAAGAGGAGAGAGAGGCCAGACCTCAGTTTCTCTCTCTGGTCGACCAACGCCAGCCAGCCCCGAGGGACACGCCCTGAGGTACGCTGGGTAGCTTAACGGTACACCTTTTGGTACCTGGACCCTCTGGTCATCGCACCATCCAACATGGTACACCTGAGGTAAGTGCCTGACATGACTCCAGGAAGACTTTCTGAACCACAATGCATCATTAAGTGGACTCCATCCATCACAGCCCACCGCCACCACCATCGCCACTACACGGCTTCTACCACAAAAACCACATCCAACCGCTCTACCACACCCTAACTACGGCAAAGATTGGTCACCATTCAGGTCCATCCCCCACCACAAGCGACGACATGCCACAGGAAGATCACATCAAGAAGTGCCACATCACACGAGAGGACACCTACACCACAGATATTACTCCCTAGAGCCACGACCCTCACTCCATTCTCTACTCCGCTACTGGATACGACTGAACATAGTTACAGAACCGACCACGATTCCAGATGATACCGAAGGAACGATCACAGAAGCAAGGACGACTCTAGATGACATCACAGGAAAGACCACGATTCCAGAGTACAACACAGCAACGACCATGTCTCAAGAGGACGGCCACAAACCTGCTCCTCTCTCCCCTACACGTCAGGAGCCTCCCCTATCACATAACGTTTAACTACCCAGGACAACCCTACGTGAGCACCACCAGCATGAGACAAGATGAACAAGTACAACTACAGTTGGAGACCCGACTTTGGCGTGAAGTTGTTGTTTACATACCTAACGGCCAGGCTAAACATCCACAGGACCTGAAGAAAAAGAGGAAGTGAGTCAGGAGTTATTTATGTGACGGCTTTCTAGGGACGTGCATGTGGCTGGCCTAGTCTGGCCGGCTGGTTGGCTGGTTGGCTGGCTGGCTTCACTTGGCTTGTCTTGACCTGGCTGGCTTTGACTGGCTTGGCTCAGCTTGCTTGGCATGGCTTGCTGACGGCTCAAGGAGACTCGCTGACTGACGCATGAATTGGCTAACTCGCTAGCCATCCCCGCGCTTCGCCTTGCTCTCTCTACCTCCTTATCAAGATTTCTTTTTATCTTCCAAACTCGCTCTACCTCCTAATCCAACCTCTTGGCAGAATGCTGTCGTAGATAGGTAAGTAGGGTAAGGGTTCGATTCTCCTGTGCATAACTATCGTTTTCTCTTTCTCCTACCACACAATGTATTTCTCTTCCCAACCGCTGATTCTTAACCTCCCTCATACATTCTCTCATCTCTATAACATACATTGTATCATACAACACAATGAACTGTAACCACATATACTGGAAGGGGTACAATCCGTATTAGCGTTAGGAAGGCACCTCACCGTATTGTGCATGGGAATCCCTTCTCTCTTGAGAATAAACTTTTAAGATCCGAAATCTGAAATCTTTGCCCCCTTACGATATTCTCGCACGCCATTTTCTTTCACCCATCCATCATAACTGGTCATCCTCCCCTCACAACTCCACCCACGCCACCATCGCGTTCCCTTGCATCAACTTTCCATTTCCCAGGTGATCAATCCATCCCCTCTATGAGGGAGAGACTGCTGCATGCAAGCGAAGTTTCTGTCTGTCTGTCTGTCTGTCTGTCTGCTCGCCCGGATCTTAAAGTCTACGATGCAGTCGGCCTTCACTTCCACGACAATAGTTTGTAGGGTCTTTACTACTCGACACAGCTCTCTGGCAAGGTGTGTGTGTGTGTGTGTGTGTGTGTGTGTGTGTGTGTGTGTGTGTGTGTGTGTGTGTGTGTGTGTAAAACCCTTCAACACGCCACTACAATAAAAAAATTGAGAAAATCATGATATCGTCAACAAAAAACTTAACTTCGGAACATTTACATACAATGGTATTTATGACTCGAACGCAAGACCAATAATAAAAGCCAAGACACAAAAACTAGCGCCTCGAGCAACTCGCCGTGAAACCCAACTCCAAACCCCATCCAATCAGCGTACCAGGCAAAGGAATCGCCCTCCATGTAAGTAATTGAGACAAAAAAGGGAGAGGATGGGTTTCCCACCAGTCTAGAAATTCTAAAGATAATAATCTCGCATGATGATATTCTGATTCTATAATTAACGCTTGCTGACATCTGACCTGACACAAGACCGGGCAGGTCCGACCACACACCCTTGAAAAAGGTAAAGTCCAGCCACAGGGTTAACCTTATCACATATGTGATAAAAAAGGGTTGGGTCAGAGGTCAGACTTATAACACACACACACACACACACAATCACCACCTCAAGGTCACATATTCATCACTTCCAGGTCACGGCAAAGGTCAAACTCTCATCTTCAAGGTCATAGGTAAGGCCACACACGCATACTAAGGTCACATTGTTCACTTCACGTTCATAAGCTCACACCATCTTATTCAAGGCCACCGCTACGGTCAAAGATGAGGTCATTTCTGAGGTCACGCTCACTATCTCAAGGTTACCCTCAACGCCTCAAGATCAAAGTCACCACCTCAAGGTCACAGCTAGTCACTCAACAGCTCCAGGTCAAAGGTCACATTTATCACCTCAAGTTCACACATTCGTCGGGACACTAGATTACGACGGGACATGTTTTCCTCTGGCTCGAGCTTAGCTGACCTATGACCTCATTATTATTCGTGTGTAACCCTTATACGTATGCCTATGGATGTATGCACACACACACACACACACACACACACACACACACACACACACACACCGAAGCTTAATCCAGGTGACCATTTCTCAACCAGTCTCGAGGGGAGGATAAACACTTGGGCTAAACACGGGCCGACTCCCACGCCCAGGATTCGAACCCATGCGGGTCCGACCCCTAGCTGGTCCTTGATGACTCGTGTGTGTGTGTGTGTGTGTGTGTGTGTGTGTGTGTGTGCTTGGGCATATCCCTTACACAATACATATCAATACATGTATCCACATGACAAAACATATGTTATGTTTCATCTCGCTGACACCGTATCACCTGGCAGGCCCGACATATGTGAGACAGTTCCTCGTGCTGCTCCATCCACACCGAGAACCCCGCACCACTCACACCGGTACACGGTACATGCGTCCCCACACCCGTGGTAAACTTACCGGCATAAACCATCCATCCTCCTCGCCACTCACATACCTACAAGGCTGCGTTCAGCGGCGGAGGAGACACTGCTTGGGGTACACTCCACCCTCACTCCACACCACCACAGTCTGGTGGAGGCAACGCCCGCCTGCCGCTCGGGAATGTTATATGTTTACACTGCCAACGTCGCCCATTCAACACCAACGCTCGCGGACCAAACCCGTTCCCTGACGCCGTCAGGCCTGGTTGTCTGGCAGGGCAGGCCGGCCAACCACACCAACACCATTACCACCACTGCAAGACCCACAGGCTAGCACCTACCTCCACCAACACCACCAGCTTGGGTACCACCAAATCAACCAAACCACCTCAACCAACAACGAAGACCCACCCCAACAGCTTGGTGCAGTCTTCCCTCCCACTGCTAAACCACCAACGACCCCCAGCGTTAACCCTATATCCAGCATACACAGTCATCACCTCACCCCAAGCTTCCCACACAGATATTTACGGTACTTCAACACACGTCTTACACTTATATCACCATCACTTAACTTCCGCAGTGCTCGAGCTGACCCACTCAGCAGCGTAATAACTTCCTCAAGAACAATGACAACTATTAACTCCTTTGAGCACGACGGAATGACCTTTGGGCACAACGATACGACCCTTCGGTATGATGGCCATGGCTTTCCACCTGACGGTGAAGGCTCAAAGGTAAGGACCATCATACCCAAAAGCCGTCAAGTCGTACTCCAGGGTCGTTACGTCGTGCTTAAGGGTCGTACCGTCGTCCGCAAGGGCCTTTACCATCGTGCTCAAGGGCAGACCGTACCAACGTGCTTTACAAGTGTCGGCTGCACACCGTCTCCCTCAAGACCTTCCACACACCCAACACCACCAACGTTACCTCATAAATTACCCAGGCTGTGATAACTCCCTCAAATGACTGTAAATTCTGAATGACAAAAACTCTTGTGAATATTACAGTAGCACCATCAGGAGGTGCGCCGGGGCCCCCAGCGTGAGGAGGGAAGGCAGGCGGAAGGTAATTATGGAGCAAATCACGCCACAATGGTGAGTGGCGCAGGTAACACGGCACTGCAGCCGACCCACAAAAACTGCATGCTGTCGATAATGGCCCCAGCATGTGAACCTGGACCAACCGGTTCCCACAGTTGCCACTAACACTCCTGCTGCTGCTCCCACACCTACCACCATGCTGCTGCTGCTGCTCCCCCCTCCCCCCCAACAACTGCTCTTGCTCCTGTTCCTCCTGCCCCAACAACTCCTCGAACACAACCGTCGGTTGTCAACAGTAACTACTTCCAACTGTCCGCTCGTCTCCTTCCGCTACCACTTCTGCCAACACTGCCAGTTTAATGCCACCATAAACACCCTATCATTAATGTCAAGCCTCTGAAGGCACTACTACTTACTGCTTAACTTTACTAACCACTACAATGCCATTATTATTGTTGCTGGCACTGCAGGTGCCTCGCCTTCCGTGCCACCACACCACCACCAGCCGCAGAGGCAACTAAGGTTGGTGGTAAAGCCATAGGGGCCTCCCTCACCAGTGTCCTGACACCACCTGACCTTCGCTGCTTCACTCACACCACCCCTGCCACCATCACCACTACACTCATGTCTGTTGCCACCATCAATACAATACCCCTCTCCTGCTACCATACATCCCCTAGCACTAAAACTACTCATCTCTCCTGCCACCACTACTACACTTATGACAACTGCCACAATACTACCCCCAACAACACACAGTGACGCCACTATCTGCACGTCCATCCCTAGAACTGGCAAAGGGGCACCTCCTGTGACTCTTCAAATCCACACCATCCATCTCTTCACACACACACACACACACACACACACACACACACACACACACACACACACACCTCTGACTCAACCCACAGCCAAACAAACATCAAAGAACTTCTTGATGTTGGTACATACACGTACATAAACACAGACACAACACCAACATCAAAGAAGCAAAACCACAGAAATGCGAGAACCCAGGAACCTGGCCTGACTGGAAACAAACTATTAATATCTACGCACGCCTAACATTACAACGACGTCATTCTTATGCAAATTAACTTGGAAGCTGTTGTGAGGTGGGAGGTGGGCGATCTTCACATCGTTCAGACGCTATAGTAACTAACTACTCGATTCAAAATATAAAATGTGTTGACATTACACAGCGACCGATACCCTACGGCAGGAGTGGAACCCTCCTCCTCAAGTCCAGCAAGGCCGGCCGGCCGGGCCTCCCGTCTGTCCGTCCAAGCAGTCGCTAGAAGCAAAGAGCTCGCAGCACTACCTGGAGAGCTGAGATTCACAACGGCTCAGGTATGGGGACACCAACCACTGGGTACCCTGACCCGACGCTCTGGCCTCGGCAGGAGATGAAACAACTTGATATATGAGTCGCTTGACCACCAACAAAAAACGGGCACTGACGGCGGACCCGGGGAGGCTCGGCGGCGCCCCACCATCACCCGACACATCAACCTCTCAGAGAGAGAGACACACACACACACACACAAACCCAAGACAATAAGATTTTCTCTCTCCGAGCGTGTTTCCTCCGTGATAAACAAAACCAGTTATAACAATGCACACACACACAAAAAAAAACGTGATACTATAGACAAGAAAATTCCACCTTTGTTATGAGGAAACATCAGGCGTGACCTTGGAATCCACACCACACCCTGCCCCTCCCTTCACCCCCGTGATACACTGCCAACATCAACTCCCCAAGATAAGCATTGCGAAAGATAAATAACTGTTGTCCAAATTAGATTTACGTATTTTTTTTTTTTTTTATTATCTTATCTGAGGATCACTTGCGATCGTCATAATGGTTATCGGATTTCACAGGACAGTGACCCCCAAGTGTGTGTGTGTGGCGAGCACGTGTTGATGGTTGAGCCACTGATATTCTTTTATCGTTAGGAAAATACTGCTGCCAAGAATTACTACTGCAACACTACCCACGGCAAGCTCCGAGGGCTTCACCACACACTCCTGCCTTAATTGAATCCCACACTCCACTTCACTTCGCTCGCTACACTCTCTTTACTTATCCTCTGGGGTATTCCCGCTACACCCCGGCGTGTTATACACCCGGACTACAGTACGCTTAAGGGATCTCCTACGCCTTAGCGTGAGCTCAGGGTACAGTTACGCCACGATATCTAAAACAAAGATAAGTGCTACGCTTCAGGGTTCCGTAAGTCTCTGGGCTCCGCAACACACCAAGCACATCAGACCAGGACCTCTCAAACCCTGGGACCATGACACCTCCAACACTCCCATCAACCACCGCCAGGTTTTACTACACTCAAAGTTCCTATACACATCACGCACCACTCCATCCAAATCTTACCTCCTTGAAACTCAAGATTCCATAACACCTGTTGGGTTTACTTCAGCCTTGAACCTCCATTAAACCCCAGGATGCATGGAACCTCGGCTTACGTTCGACTAAGCATAGCCTTTCGATTCAAAGTCGGAAGACCTCCGAAACTATCGTAACGTAACCCGTAAGAAGAAACGGAAAAAAAAAAAATGTCCCAAACCCAGCTTTTGGGGTACACCTCCGAAACCATCGTAAGGTATACTTAAGGTAAGTACGGTCACAACAGATCGAGCTGGGAGGAGAAATACCTCCAATTCCATCCCACGATATCCGCAAGGTAAGGTAAGGCAAGGTTCCAGACTTAGCTGTAGAAGTGAAGGACATTTGAAGCCATCAAAATGAATGTATAAGGTCCTAAACCCAGCTGTGGGGGGTAGAACACCTCCGATACCATCCTCCGTGGCAAGTAACTATAGGTTCAATAACAGTGTAGATGGGTTCCATGAGAACAAGGTAGCAAATCACAGGTTTTCCTTCTCCAGGTTCGAGGACCAAGCCATCGATGCACGACACATCCCAGCCAGCATACCGGACCTCCACACACTGTAAAATACTCAGCACCAGGCCACTCACTGGCAAGGTGTGAGGAGGACCTGAGGTTTGGGCTGGGTGGGATGGGCGGGAGTGAGGCACGGAAACCCGCCGCCTGTTTCCGTTGTGAGCGGGGGTGGGAGTGGGTGGGGGGCTCGTCGTCCATCACCAAAAGGCGTGACCAATTTCAAGGTTAGCAGGGGAGGGCCTGGCGGCTCTTACTCCGGCGGGGGCGTCAACCTTCTCCCTTTCCCTTGCAGCCACAGTCTCTCTCTCTCTCTCTCTCTCTCTCTCTCTCTCTCTCTCTCTCTCTCTCTCTCTCTCTCTCTCTCTCTCCTACACACACATACTAGCTGCAGGTAATGTGAGTGTGTGAGAAAGACTTGGGGGAAGTCGACATTGTCCGTAACCTGTCGCCAGAGTCTCACCTTAAGAGTGGAGTTCAGATGAAGAGACCATTTTGTCGGTCTGCTGGCACATTTTAGAACTGCTTTCAAGTTCACGGATAAGGAGAGATTCAGCGAGCTGTTCACATCCTACACAAGGCCAAAAGTGGAACATGCTCTTCAAGTTTAGTCGCCGCGCCTTAAGGAGAAGCACAAAGGACGTCCACAGAGAGAGAGAAAAAAAAGCAACAAAGATGTTACATGTGTTAAGAAAGCTGTGTTACAGGGGAAAGGCTACAGGTTTTGAATTTCCTCACCTAAGAAGAGAGAAGAGTAAGGGGTTGGCCTGATCACAGCCTTTAAGTTTCTGAGCCAGACTGATGATGCAGACTGAACAGTTCTTCGGAAGGGCAAACAAAGGACAGAGCACGAAATCAAACAAGAAACTTGCAAAAAAAATGTAAAGAAGTAACCTTGAGTATAAAAGTTGTGGATGAATGGAATAAAATGACTGAGGACAAGGTTAATGCAAACGGCAGACGTAAATTTAAGGAGTTTGAGATAAGCGTTTGAGATGGGGGCCCACGAGTATACACCATCTCCCTCCCCGTACGGTACAGATAGGTAATTACACACCAGCCGCTCAAAGGAGGAGCGACGGCACTGTGCGGTGCTGCTTTCCGACAAGTCTCAGCTTTCACCCTGATTCCTTATGT
This sequence comes from Panulirus ornatus, assembly GCF_036320965.1. NCBI lineage: Eukaryota > Metazoa > Arthropoda > Malacostraca > Decapoda > Palinuridae > Panulirus > Panulirus ornatus. The sequence continues at coordinate 2,864,287 of NC_092252.1, read as the reverse complement.
GTGTCTGCCACTACTGAGCGTGACTCTCTCTCTCTCTCTCTCTCTCTCTCTCTCTCTCTCTCTCTCTCTCTCTCTCTCTCCCCTGGAGGGGGTCCGGCACTTTCCTCCATCACCGCTAACCTTTGATCACCAGCAGCAGCTTCGGGCTCACTTTCACACCTGCCTCGTGCCCTTCACCCTCCTGAAGACCATCTGCTTACTGCCCTTCTCCTGACAAGACCACCGGCTTACTGCCCTCCTGCTGAGGACTATCTGCTTACTAACCTCACCCACTTCAAATTCTTTTCCTTAATGTTCCCTGCCTGCTCGATATCACCTGCTTACTTCACCTCCTGCTCATGACTTGTCTGCTTACACTTCCCCTGCCTGTGACCACCTATTAAAGGCAGCTAAACGAGCAACAAGTAAAAAAAAAAAAAAAATGACGCCGTAAAACAAATAACAAAACCACACACGTGTAAATTCTTCATCTCAGATAAACTACATACAAGCAAAATACGATATCAGAGAAGTCAATCATGAGTCACGTCTGGACCACTTTCTACCACTTGCGGGACCAAGGCCCCCAGCCACACCGCACCGTCAACTGTGCACCACCACCACCACCACCACAATCACTCACTCAACTAACCTATTCAGACATCACGGAGATAGTACAGAGGATAATATAACATTTTAGGCTACACAAAGGCATACCAGGCTCGCTGACGAAGACAATAAAGTCAATATAGAGGAGTGACAGAGACAGAGGGCAGTGTATGATGATACTTCTACTGTCATTTACAAGCCATCATCAACCAAAACCGACCACCTGCCCTCACCATCACCAACCCTTATCAACCACCCACCTAGCCGCACCACCAACGCCACACACACACACACACACACACACACACACACACACAATTTCCTCGAGTGTTTACTAGGAGGGCCGTCCGTCACGCCTCTTGCCTCCACAAATCCACCTTAATCACCCCAATCATCGGCCGGCCCAGAGCAAAACTCGCCTCCGTACCTGTTCCAGTCCGGGCCACAGTGTTCCTCGCGCCTTTCTGGCCTGGAACCTCTAGGACACCTGAGTATAATGTTTACGACTTGTTAAGTCGCCTCACACACACACACACACACACACACACACACACACTGCCTTCCTGAAGCCCCGTATGGTGCATGAGCCTACATACGTCGTCTATAAACGTCAAGTAATATTAAGACCTTGGAGATGATCGCACCTGCTTAAGGTCCGGGAGACCTCATTAACGAACCCTTCACACCTGCAGCTTACCTGGGGGGAAGCCAAGTGATTGCATGCTTTCCCCAACACAGATGCTTCGCAGGTGGGGGTGGGGGGTGTTTGTACCTGCAGGTGAACGACGCTGCGCCACGACGTCAGCCATCTCTATAAGGAAATGCATAAAGAAAACGTAATGTCACTGTTGGATTTGGCGTAAGTTCCCGGATGTTGATACTTCTCCCATGTAGGGGGGAGGGGGATAGTGTACCTACATACAAAGATCTTCCCTAAACTGGCTGGGTGTAGCGAAGACGCGGCTCTGAGGGACAACATACACCGGAGGTTGGGTGCAGTCAAGACAGAGACTTTCTAGGGGATAAATCGTACTACAGCCTGGGTGTAGTACACCAGGCTGGGCGTAGTGTAGATAAGAGTCTCTGGAAGGATAACAAACACCACAGGCGCGGGAGAGCGGTGTTGCGAGGATGGAACCTACGTGGGCTTAACAGAGGTACACAGCAACACCTGCCCTGACACCTGCTGCTAACATATGTGGCCCCCAACCGCTGGGAGAACACCTGCCTTGCGCTCACTGCTGAATACGATGCGTCACTGGCAAGTGATGTCACTGCTGCCTCCCTGAAACATACCCGGCACTGCAGCTAAGCGACTCACTGCTGCATATCCGACCAATCAAATCTTGGAGTCTGTGTAACCTGCCTTGCGCTCACTGCTGAATACGATGCGTCACTGGCAAGTGATGTCACTGCTGCCTCCCTGAAACATACCCGGCACTGCAGCTAAGCGACTCACTGCTGCATATCCGACCAATCAAATCTTGGAGTCTGTGTAACCAAAGGTACTTTGGTACAGGCTTCTCCATCCTCACGAACACGACGCCGGTGCGGCAGCTGGGTGTGATGGCCATCGCAACCGAAGATCGTAACGTCGTGCAGAGGCGTCGCATCGTGGTACTCAAGGGTCGTAATGTCGTGCTGTGTTCTTACCACCGTGACCAAGGGTTTACTACCACACACACACACACACACACACACACACACACACACACACCTGTGGTCGTCTGGGGCATTCCAGGGCACGCCATGACTCCCTACGCCACGGCGACAAGCAAGATAACAAAAGGGACTCAAAGATAACAAAGGAGACCAACACTTGGGAGTGGTTGCGTATTAAGACGCAACGAGGTTATCTCGGCGGTGACGTACTTCAATAACTCGAGGATTCCCCACTAGGTCAGGCGAGAGGTCTTCGTTGTTGTTGTTGATATTGTTGTTGTTCCCTTCATGCCCTAGACAGTAACCATCCCCCAAGGAGTGGGTGAAGGGGATAGCCCCCTTAAATGCCCTGAGGGTGTTTACGTTCCGAGGAGGGTAAAGGGTCGGCTGCATCATGTGTTTGTTGTTGTTGTTGATCTAGCGTTGTGTCTTTAGAGTCTGCCAACACTGTGGGCAGCGTTATGGCCTGCGGGTTCTCTCCCTCACCACCTCTACATAAAATTCTATCCATACGGCGCCCGAAACAAATTACAAACAGAAAACGAAACGGCCATGAACCCAAGAGATAAACTCTGTAATCGTCTGGGTATATGGATACGGGAAACATCATTCAGTGGAAAAAGGGGAAAAAAAAAGTCATAAAGGTCTGGCCTTAAACAGGGGCCATAAAGGACTCCACTTACCCTAAGTGTGGGTTTTAGAAGGGCAAAGAGGGAGGGAGGCTGATCAGGGCGGCGCTGCGTCCAGGGTAGCTAACTGCTGCTGCCGCTGCTCCACCTCGTCTGGCCTGTCTAGACGCCAGACTGGTTTAAAGGCACCAACCAATAATTATGGACGAGGACGCAGGTGCTGGCACAAAAAGGGGGATCCAGTACCTTAGAATGTGTTCACCTACTATCTACATCTATCCTCCTGTGTGTTCCCCAGCTACTGCTACTACACCACACGCCTGACTTAACCGAACTCCACCACCGCTGTCACCACACGACATCCCCCATCCACTACTATCCGATTGTGACAAACTTGTCAATTCCACAAGCTAAACCCCGACCAACACCACAGGGAAAGAGCCCACTCTCTATAAATATTCAACAAAGCCTCTACTACCAAACAAAAAAAAAAAAAGTATTCCGGCAATTCAATACAGTGATCCCACACCCCAGTCCGTGCGAGAAAGCACTACAGATGTTAAACAATATATCACCTTTATTCACGCCACTTGCGGTCAATATCCAAACACGGCAACAAGGCGCCCCTCAGGCGAATTCCTGCAGCGTGCAGTTCCACCCGAGAAGATGAGAAAGGTAGGTACAAGTGGAGTGACTCCGCCCCGGCAACACATCACTCCGGCTCACACCCATCCTCCAGTCCTGACTGGCCGGCTACCTCGGGGTAACAAGGGCACCGGCTGGGCCGCCACTCGCCTGCCTGGGCGCCCTCCTTGATCCCGGGCCTCCCTGACGACCCCCCACCTCCTCCTCCTCCTCCTCCTCCTCCCCCAGCACAGCACAAAAACTGGCCGTCGCCTCGCACTGTATCTCTTGCATGATCACCACCTTCAGAAAAGGTTCTTGAATGGCCTCACGAGGGAGGCAGGTATGCCATACTCCCGACGACGGCCACGGCGAGGGATTTACATCTCTGCCCCGCTAATCTGATATCTTGGATCTGCCTTGGGTACCTTACAAAGCCCCACCATGACAACTGGAACTCAGAGAGAACAGAAAGGTCAGTCAGTAGTGGCGGACGGGAGGTGGGTCAGCTGCTTATATCGCACGTAACAAGGCCATCCACCACGCCAATCCCCACCATCTTTTTTTTTTTTCTTTAACTTATGACCAAGACCAGGACCCGACCTGCTACCCCACCCTGCTCCTCCCGTACCTTCATCCTATCACCTTGTACTTTTGTCAGACCTGCTTGGGCAACCCTCAACCACCACACAACCACGCCTCTTCCATCTTCTCTACACGACACCACCACCACTTTCAATGATTATCACCTACGTTGCAAAGGCTCTTTACATACAAATGGCTCCGCCTTATTGAATGGTAGGAATAAACTCGCCAGATGACTTCACGTCTGGCTTTACAACTCCGCTTCCTTGGGGGCTGACCGCATTGAGAAATGGTTGACTGCAGTCCAACCTAAATCTGCAAGCGTGTTCTCTGGGAGCAAGACAACGTGGCTTAACATTTCCGTTATCTGCTTGTGGTATCATGTTTTGCAAATCTGACATTACGAGAGAGGGAGAGAGACTCTGGGGACACACTCAGCAAAATTATAGATTTCTCTTGAAAACGGTTTTTTTCAAACATTTTTGTTTCAAGACGTCATCTACCGTAAGCTGTCGAACTAGATGCAATGGCCACGTAATAATGTAACACGGTCGCGTTCATGCGTCTCATACCTGCGTGTTAAAGGACTACGTAATCCTGGGTGGGAATTACCTTCAAGCGAAAGAACTGCTGGCGTGTCGAACAAACAAAGTCGCCCGCCACACGTAAATGTGGTGGAGTCAGGCAGGATGCGGGTGTAAGGTGAGTACGTACTGTGATTATTGTGTGTGTGTGTGTGTGTGTGTGTGTGTGTTACGGGCAGAGTTTTACACTCGCGTTGCCCTGTCTCTTAACCTTAAATATGTACGTATCGTGTGTGGTGTGTGTGTGTGTGTGTGTGTGTGTAAGTGTGCAAACATGGTAGATATACACAGGGTTAAGAAACGGGGCAACACAAATGTAAAACTCTCTCCCCGTAACACACAAATAGCAATCACACACACACACACACACACACACACACACACACACACACACACACCAATTGATCTCCCAGAAGTCCCTCCAGTTGCTGGGTTTATTTGCACAGCTGTTTGGCACTGAGTCACTAATTCAGTGCCAGCAGCAGCCGCCGCAGCAATGCCACCATACCCACACCACACAGATAAACAGTAGCCATCACCACCCCGAGAGAGAGAGAGAGAGAGAGAGAGAGAGAGAGAGAGAGAGAGAGAGAGAGAGAGAGAGAGAGAGAGTGAGTGCGAAGCTGCTGAACAAGTGGGCCCAACGTGCGACCCATTACAGCACAACACACACACACACACAAACACACACACAGACACACACACATCAGCTCTCGCTAAAACCCACGAGGACCCAGTACATCACCCCTTCGCCCAGGGGGGTGGAGGAGGAGGATGGGGTGTCAACCCGCTTAATAAAGCGGGCCACTTCCGGGAACAGCCACAAGGCTCGAGCAATGAGGGGGGGGGGCGGATGTCTCAACCATCCTGGCCTAAACCAGACCTGTCAACACGGTGACCTTTATCTCCTCACACACATTCAGATTCTCGTTGCATAACAACGTGTGCAACGCGCTACACTTTTCCTGATAATTCCAAGATAAAAAAAAACAAAAACAAAAAAAAAACCATGATGTATCATCAGCCACGGTTCAACAGTGTGCATAATTAACTTAGGCGATGACACAGGGACGGTGCCATATCCTCAACGGGATAACCTCGTCCACCGTTTCTGAGAATAGAGATGTTAATAACGACACCCAGCCTTGGACAGTAAGCCCATCCTGGAGCGAAGGAGACGAGGAAAAGGGTGGGGTTACTGGCTAAAGGGTGGGAAAGGGGGGGTTGGTGGGTCAAGGGTGGGAAAGGGCGATTAATGGTTCAAGGGTGGCAACGATCACTTAGGGGTTTAAGGGCGGTGTGACCCTGAGACTGCCACATGACCCGTCATGTACATACCACCACACCACCGGGTCCTACTCAAACGATGCTCGAAATACACACTCCACGTACCCCACTCCATCATGGCCGACACCTTACACCAACACACACACACACACACACACACCTCGTTTCCATGAGTCACCAGGTCTGTGTAACACCTGCTCCTTCCAGCGGCTCTACCGGAGGTAAAGTCTCAGGAAGATATCGCTCTAAGGAAGGTACAGATCTGGGTATGTAAAGCTCTCGGGAAGACAAAGCCCCGGAGGAGGTACAGCCTTGAGCTCTTCGTAATGTATAACACGATGACTTGAAAGTTCTATGAAAAACAGAGCTCTACAGATAGTAAAGCTCTAGGGGAGTTCCACAACGAGTGCAACTAAGCAAAGACAAGCTCAAGGCCGCCTGAACCCCGCTCTAAAATCAGCAAATCCCTTTCGTTTGTACTTACTCTCGGGAGACGTGTTTCCCTGTCTCAAAATAATCTTCTAAATAAAGCTCTGGACACTGGTGTACACAATGCTCCAGCTGAGAACACTTCACTTGTAAATGACACCATTAGTGACACAATTGCCTTCATTCCTCTTTAATTCATGGTGGGTGAGGTGCAACCATTCATTTAGATTTTCTCGTTTCAAAGTATTTGTCTGAATACACACACGCAGCCAAAGTATTTCGACGACAGGAAGTGGTGTGGAGGAAATGGTTTACAAGCCAAGGGGGTGACACAGGGCGGCGTTCCACACCCTTCCGAAATGACACCCTCATCGTTGTTACCACCCAGAACGAACTATTCCTCTTTATTCACAGTAGTTGTGAGTGACCAGTGGTGGGTACGTCAACACTGCCACACAGGCCGGAGGGCAGGAGGGCGACGTCCAAGAGACCACAGAAACGCGGGAGATTAGAGCACGAGTGCCAAGTCAACAAGACGCTCTGGTGGTGGGCTCACTCAAGCTGTCAGGACTGATCCATCCGCCAAGCTCTTGATGTGACACACCATCACGTGTTATCGCTGCCTTACACACGACCCTAAGTACACTGGCGAGGGTGTGTAGCACACACACACACACACACACACACACACACACGGAGCCGCAGCTCCGGCCGGAGTACTGAGGGTCAAGTACATTTGTGAGTGTACCACAGCCACCCGGCGTCGACGCTGCGTCACGAGGAGATACACTATCTGGCCAAGACAACCTGAGTTACCAATCTGGTGTAGGGGGTGCAAGGACACCAACACCCAGCCCAGACAAACACACGGGGTGGCCACCAGGTGTAAGCGGGGTGGGAATACCGACGCCCACAAACACACACAGGGTTGGTCACCACGATACACACACACAAACACACACAGTCACATGACCGCCTTCACAATGGCCAGTACATACGTCCAACACCAGAGATGAGTGCAAATATATAGTTCCCAAACTATAGTACAAAAAAACATATACCATTTAAGCAGCTGAAACTATCTACCACACCAGCAGATCTGCCTCTCATGGATTATGCACCAAGTCTGCCCAGCATCGTCGTCATGCACGGCGTCGGACCGCGGTGTAGAGACAGTAACCTACGCCTCTCCATCAGTCATGCACAACCATCACACGACCTGAACTCCTATAAGATACCAGCCAGCCCACAGGGGAAAGGGGCTGAGAGGGAGGGATTGGCCCAATCAGTGGAGGGAGGGAATCAGGGAAGAGGGGGTGTACTGTCAGCTGCAGTGGAGGAGGAGGAGAGGAAGGAGAAGAAGATCGGTAGGGGAAGGTTGAGGTGAGGTGAGGAGGGTGGGTGGGGGACTCGTGCCTTTGTGATCGGCACTCGTGAAAGTTTAATCGCGCGTAAATGTCAGCCAAGTCCTCTGTACCAGCGAGCCACGACGGTCCTTCCACCGCTTTTTGTTGGCAACCTCGGCCTGCCACCAAGGGTCTAGCTAGATGTGACGCAACCCTACACGTCCCCCCTTCTCCTCCCAACACTAAAACACTCGCCACCATCATACACACACACACACACACACACACACACACACACACACCCCACACACACACATACACACACAAATGCACACCTCACAAGTCTCATGACTGGCACTGGGTAGAAAACGTGCCGCAAAATAACATCCCAAGCTCAGAAAGTCGCTCCCTCTATTTTTTCCCCCCTTCCATCTTTACGAAGTCTCTTTGGTGATGAATGTAACGACAGACAAAGGCTGGTCTGGCGGGGGTGGAGTGGCTGCCTGGGTGGCTGGCTAGCTGGCTGAGTCTCTCGCTGCAGAACGAAGGAAACAAACCATAACACGAGACGTAACGTATAATATGAGGTTCCTTGAAAGCGGCTGTGGAGTGTGTGTGTGTGTGTGTGTGGGGTGTGGTGTCCTTACTGGCACTGGGGACACTGTGGCTCTCCGTCTGATGGGTTCCCTGGGGTTTGGTGCAACCCAGCCCGCCCACCCTCTCCCTCTGCTACGGAGAGAGAGAGAGAGAGAGAGAGAGAGAGAGAGAGAGAGAGAGAGAGAGAGAGAGAGAGAGAGAGAGAGAGAGAGCTGGCCACTCCCTGCCACTGTGTGAAGGCTAGGGAGGACCCGGGAAGGGTGGCGGTGTGGGGAGATAAAAGGAAGAGTAATGAAGCCACGAACAGGAAAGGCGTCTGGGGGGGACACGTGAGAGTAGTACGAACCGTGAAACTACATGCTGTTATCTCTCTCTCTCTCTCTCTCTCTCTCTCTCTCTCTCTCTCTCTCTCTCTCTCTCTCTCTCCAGTCGTTGACTCTTGCGTGTGTGTGTGTGTGTGTGTGTGTGTGTGTGTGTGTGTGTGTGTGCGTGCTTGTGCGTTCACACAACTGCAGTGTCTGGCCCACGCCATAGCGCGTTGGGGAGGGAAACTATGTGATCAGACTAACTACCATACAAGTAAGGCTTTAAAAGACTTTCCGTAGGGGTATACGAGAGCCACGTAGCACGGGACGTGCATCAGGAGCATCAGTGAGAAGCATCACAGAGCACGTGGCAGCACCAGCAATGTTAGGTCGATCTACATCATCACAGATTTTCGACGCGGATAAAAGTACACGGGAGGAGTTTCGGGACGGAGACCTTGTTAAAGATTCACCAGGCCTTAGCCCGACACGGGACCTTGCCTTCAGACGAACCCTCCCTCCACCCCTCCTTCATCCCCTTCCCAAGGCGATGCAGACGACAGCTGAGCAGGGTGAGGAGAGAATTTCGTCCTGAGCGCGGCTTGTTGGGTAGTGCATCACTTGCAGGTATTTGGACCGAAAATCCTCCTTTGTTTCGATTATTGAAGATATTTTCTCAATAAAACGTATGTGTAGATGGAGAGAAAAGGGGAGTGAGAGAGTGCAAGGAGAGCACATGATCAGAAACAGATAACAGAAGGCCTGATGGTCTATGATGAAGGTATCTGCAGGAGGACAATAACAGCATCCTAATCTACACAGAAGATTATAGGACAGCAGAAGGTTCATCATCACCCTATCCACCACTACAGATAGAAACAGGATAGTAAAGAAGAAGACTCCTTCCTACACCCACTCCCCCACCACTACACATCAATCAGACAAGATAGTAAAGCAGATGGCTCCTCCCCATCCACCACTAGAGATGGAGACATTAATAAAGCAGAAGGCTCCTCCCCACCCACCACTACAAGCGGACACATGGAAGTAAGGCAGAAGGCTCCTTCCTACCACCCACAACATAGTTAGCGACGAGAGAGAGAGAGAGAGAGAGAGAGAGAGAGAGAGAGAGAGAGAGAGAGAGAGAGAGAGAGAGAGAGAGAGAGAGATGAAGTTTGCAAAGTAATGTAACTCTGTCAGTTGTTAAACTCTAATCTCTCTAAGTTACGGACTTGTTCACTTGAAAGTTAACCAAGTCTCTGGCGGGCTTGGGTACAAGATCGGGATGAACACAGTAAGCGGGTTTTCTTCCTGTCTGGTGGCAACGAACGGGTCAACATGTGGCCGCTTCAGGAAGCTGCCTCTGCACGTAGCACGTGATGATATACAACAGCCATGGAACACGTATTTGTGCCCCCGGAGCCCCATGGATTACGTGGCAGCAACCGTGCCAGGGTCAAAGTTCATTTGGGCTCAAGACCTTATCCTCTCACTGACTCCTGTCTTGCCACAGGGTCCTCCCCGCGACCCACGGACCTTCGGTGGTTTTTCCTAACCGCTTCAATTACCCTGGTACAGCCCACAGGCAGCGCGTCGACCCCTGTATACCACATCGCTCCAATTCGCTGAATCCCTTGCACGCCACACACCTTCCTGCATGTTCAGGTCCCGAACACTCGAAGCACCTCTCCCTCCAGCTTTATGATATACGAAGTGCAGCTTAGTCTTTTGGCATCCCAATAGTAGCCGAACCCATTTCCACACACTCAGCGGGCCCATGCCTGTTTTGAACCTTTCCCAGCAATGTGGGGGAAAGAGTCTCAAAAGGAGGCAAGACAGCAATAAACACGTGAGGTGGAGGGGCTAAACACTGGAGGTTGAGACACGGGGCAGCCAGCAAGAGCTACACTGGTCTGGTTACATCATCTTTATACACCATAATGAAGGGAGGAGGAGGAGGGGCGGACCGGTGGGCGGCCATACAGAGGAGAGCAGAGGAGGGCGGGCCAGGGACCGACCCCCACACCCTCCAGCCTTCATTAGTATTCCCGTGGGGGCGTCTGCAATATGGCCCCCACCACGCCCGCTCTCTGTCTCGGTTAATGCACACCGGACATGTCTGGCTACTTGTTCTTACGCAGGTGAAGAAGAAGAAAAAAGGGAAAGGTATTTATGTATTTAACTCGGGATGCGTAGTGTACTGCTGTCATGTTGGGGGAGGGTCTTGCAGCTGCGGCAAGTTGGGTGAGAAAGAGAGACAGAGGAACGGGTTCGGAGTGGGGCAGGATTGTCATTATTATCTGTGTACGTCACACTCAACGCTCGAGACACACGTACTCTACCGACCTGTTACGAAATTCCTGCCGATCAAGACGGCTTCATTTTGTTCACTGTCCTTTATATTCTTTCGAAATATTTCGACCAACTGCTGAGAGAGAATTCGCCAACTAACTCCGGTGCTATTAAAAGGACGCCTTTTTTTTTCCTTGTTAATGACACACGAGGTAAATGACACAGGGGCGAATACTTTCTTAACAGCTCAAAGGAATACATGTTCCGTGTCTCACGTCCCTAAAAGATTCAAGTCTCGACCAGCAGCAAGTGCGTCATGGTCCGCTGCCCTCCCACCTCAGCGGCCGACGATATGCAAGATCCTTTAAGATCCCTCGGGTCTTTTTAATATCCTGATCGCGTCCGCCATCACCCGGCCCTCGCTACAGCAGGAACCAACTCGTCAAGAACCAATCACCCTCTATCCTCGTCTGGGAATGCTGGGTCAACAATCGCGACGTCATCCACTGCCTGATTAACACGGCCGCATCAGCATACACGAGGAGCTGAATCAACACTTGCCTTGTATTGTGATCTGGTCAACACCATCCTTAGGGTGTACGTTCCTGGGGGTGTAACTCGACACGCAACACACGGGAGACAGTTAGGTTTTCCCAGACTCATGCCATGAATAAAGCATGAGTCCTTTTACTCACTAATTACTCACTAAGATTACAGTGAATACAGAACGAGTGCTTTTACATACTAATTACTCCTCGGGGTTAAAACATCAATGACCAGGTGGTGTTGGCAGTGCTGGGCGAGACGATGGCGGGAGAGTGGGGGGGTTGAGAGGTTCAAGAACGTCACAGACCACAATAACAAATGTCGAAGAGGCTGGAAATAGCAGGTTGCGCGCGGCATTGGCTTGCCAACCTCACAAGCTCGGGGTTGACTCCCCCCTATCGTCACTGGCCATCGCATAAACACGCCCCACAGATACTCTAATGACTTGGCCTTCGACCTGTCCTTTAAGATTCGGGTCAAAGGCCAGGCCATCATACCCGAGCGTCGTAAATTCATATCCAAGGGTCGTAGCAACGCGCTAAGGGGGTTAAATAAACCCTTCCTGTCAACCTCCCCCTCCTCTCCATGACGTCAGCAACTCCATCCACGAAGCAAGAGACGAACTAGAGACGTTCATATTATTCAGTCTGCCCATCCCATGGCCCACCGCCAGTGGACTTAGAGCAGAGTAAAGTTCAGGAACTTGTAATCACATCCAAGCAGTCCTGGGGGTCGAGGTCAACCGTGACGCCATCAGGTCTTTCGGGGAACGAAAACACTTCTGATCATTTTGGGGGAAGAACTAGAAGGGAGTTTGTTTGTTCCACGGGAAACTGGCACTGCCTGCGGTGCAGCTCGGTTCCTGGGAGTGAAACACAAACGGGTGGGTTGACTGACTGGGGGAAAAAAAAAATATAAAAAAAACGGTGCATGACCAAGGGCGGAAGTTTCTTCAGATCAAACACTGAGTTACGTTTAAGGTGAAACACTTTCACGAAGGGGAAAATCCAAGCTGGAATTATACGGGTCATATTCGATCCTCCCCACGATGAACAGCAACTGTGTGGGTGTACAGCGTGATGTGGCCTCGCGACGTACAGACGGACGAAGCCATACCTAAGTAACTGTCATGCAACGCTGGCCACGTAAGACTCGGGGAAACTTAGGAACAAGAGGAGCAGCGTAAAGTGCCGTGGGAGACAGCCTTAAGTACTGAGGGAGTAATGAGGGGAGTCAAGCCTCCGGTAAATAGGGGAATCAGCCTTTGGTAATAGGGGAGTCTCCTTCCGGTACCAGGGTGGTCGGCTTGCACTGCTCTCGAGCAACGCATCCCACACAGGAGTTCCGCAAGGCTGGAACTCAATCACTCTCCTCCTCCAACGACGGCGAAGTGTGAGTTAACACGTCTATAACTATGTTATTTGCCCGCGTCTGGTGTCCTCGTCTGCGCCAAACGACGGCCCAACAATGTACAATGTTCACGTAAACGAAGGTTGTACGTATGTTCATGTCTATTGCGAGAGATTTTCCAAGAACGCCTCCAACTGCGGTCCCCCAGACTTCCGAACAAACGGCCTGACGCAACATTTCCTTTAACTCCCTTCATATGTCACGTTGGTGTGGGTCAGGACCTTCTTCGGGGGGCATTTCAAAACCTTTTTTCTTTTTACTTCATGACGAATACGTTCTGAGAAATAACTGGTACAGCAGCAGCATCAGTGAGGCTTTGTTTATTATTATTTACACATCAGGAGCATTATACAAGTCTGCATGAAACTTTTCAGGAGATTTTGTCTATTCTCCTTTTTTTATCTGAAGGTAAATACGATGTTGACGAGGAAGACGGAACAACGGGTGACCTCTGTAACACACATTCGACACCTGCTAACATTACCTTGAACCTCTAAAGTGTCCTGAGGGCGCAATACACAATAACACCTGCGGGAATGACGAGCTAACATCACCACTCACCCCAGGGGTCAGAGCACACAACGCGCAGGCAATCTCCCCCGCCAACACACTCACCTGAAAAAGGGAAAAAAGTCATTAGTAAAGTTCATATGTCTTAGACGCTGTTCAGGTATGAGTATATATGAGTAGAGGTGAACTCTCATACGTACACCCATATCGGGGATGCCAACACCCACACATGCGCACAAACCTGTTGGGGATCTTAGCCACATGAACCACACAACCTGTCGCCCCTAATTGACCACGACCAGTGACCTGTCCACATCTGTCCTGCAGGTCGAGAGGACTGAAAGACCACGTCACAAGGCTGGCTTCGTAGGTTATAACAGACTAGGCCAATAATGCTGGCTGACGGGTCATGATCTCTCATTCGAGTGAGGCTACAGGTGTATGCAAGCGGTGTACACTGTACGGCCTATACCGTATTAAAATACACACACACACACACACACACACACACACACACACACACACACACTCACACACACTGCACCTCAAGGGCTTCTGTGGGGCAGTGATTAACATTGCTGACCATGATTTAAGTATGGGTCCGGCTGGGCTTGTATCCTTGGCGTGGCAGTTGGCCCACAGCCAACACAGCTGTTCATCCTCCCTTTCGGGTTGGTCGATAAATTGATACCTGACTCAGACTGGTGTGTGTGTGTGTGTGTGTGTGTGTGTGTGTGAGCAAAGACATGGTACACATAAAAAAGTTAAGAGACGGGGCAACGCAAGGGTAAAGTTCTCTATCCGCAACACACTAAAATAGCCATCGCAGGTGGAACACTATCTTGAAAGAGTCCTCTCCACAAGGAATACAACCTAAACCTCCACCAAGCTGAGTGATTCCTGAATATAAAAATAATTTCTGTTTAGTGCGATGAAAAGACAGTGTGTGCGGGGAGAGAGGGTCGTCTAGTGAGGTGAGGTGAAGCTTGGGAGTGTGTGATGACCCCTGGGAGTGTGTGGTGAGCCCTGGGAGTATGATGATGAAGCCTGGGAGTGTGTGATGACCCCTGGGAGTGTGTGGTGAGCCCTGGGAGTATGATGATGAAGCCTTGGAGTATGATGATGAAGTCTGGGGGTGTGATGAAGCCTTGGAATGCAATGATGAAGCCTGAGAGTGTGATGATGAAGCCTGGGAGTGTGATGATGAAGCCTGAGAGTGTGATGATGAAGCCTGGGGGTGTGATGATGAAGCCTGGGACACTACAAGAGAGGTGGAGAAAGCGGGCCGCTGAGAGGTGGGGGGAGGAGGGCTGAGGCTGGAAGAAGACAAAGGGCCAGGTCAATCCTCACCACGTGGCCACACCCAACCCCTGACCCACCACGTGGCCACACCCAACCCCTGACCCACCACGTGGCCACACCCAACCCCTGACCCACCACGTGGCCACACCCAACCCCTGACCCACCACGTGGCCACACCCAACCCCTGACCCACCACGTGGGCAAACCCACCCCCTGGCAACACCCAAACCCCTGATCCACCACACGATTAAACCCATTCCCTGACTCACCACATGGCCACATCCACCATGTGGGTGGGTTAAGAGGTGGATGGCCACTGTGTGGTCACACCCAACACTGACCCACCATGTGGTCACACTCACCCGAAGACCCACTAACAAAATCTCATCCTTACCCCTAACTCTAATCATACCCCAACACACCCACCTACACAAAGAAATGAATACATGCTTCTACATCCTAAGTGACACATTCACACACTACCCAGTCTGCAGGTAAACAAACTCACACGCGACTCCATCACTATTTTACACAGATACAACTTCGACCACAAACATTGCGCCCACGGCTACCCCCTGCTACCATACATGTACACCCACAACCCACATAATACATAATTACACTCCCACACCCTCTTAAAACCCCACCGGCTCTGACACCCGCCTACACCCAGCAATACCCGTTGCTTCGAACCTTAACTCTACCCCCCCCCAAGAGTCAGTACAAATGAACAGTTAGCGCTGGGGTCTGCCCTGTAACTTGGTTGGGTGTGCACTCAACACTAATGTTTGCCCGTCTGCAGTTTTACTGCCAATCCAACACACACATATCACATGACGCCTGAGGCAAATATGAAAAGAGAGCGGTCACCAAGCTTGAGAGGCATATTCTACCTCTGGCCATATTTATGTAAGTAGGAAGTCAATAGCTTGCTGTATACTTCCTCAACCATAAGCCTGGATGCTAGTCCATTATTTGCCAGCAAACAATTTGTATCCTTTACTACTCTCTTAAAGTGGGACTCTGGAGACACGTTGGGAAGGACGCCAACTCACTCACAACACACAAATTCCGACAGTTTATTTCCTGCATGGAAAATACGTACATCATGTCCTTCTTTCACCGTGTTCCCCAATCCTAATCACTTACATTTATTCGGGCTGAATTTCATTAAACCATCCGTCAGACCAACTTAAAAGAATCCCTGCCTACTTCCGTCCCATCGTAAGTTAAAGCCATCACCATCTTCGCTTTCCATTTTCTTCCGAGACCTTTGCGTCATCCGCAAACATATTCATGTAGGCGTCCGCGCCGTCGGGTAAATCATTCACATAGCATTAAGAAGAGTGATGGTCATGGGAGGGGAATGTTGAGGCACTCCACTGGCGACCTTCACCAGTTTCGAGAAGGCTTCCCTGACAGGCGTCCTTTGTTCCCTTCCATTAAGATAAACTATCCATCGAAGGAGGGAGTCTCCCTCCCTGATTACTGGCTGATGATCCAGCATCTAATCAGCCTCCCAGGTGGCACAGTGCCAAATGCCCTCTGGCAGTCCAGGTTCAAACAATCCACACAACCTTCTCTTTTTGTCAATAAACAGAGCTCACTCTCGCGAAGAAATATGAGAGGTTCGTTACAAATGACTTCCTTTTTTCCCTCTAAAGCCATGACGTCTCTCACTTCAGGTAATCTTTCCTCCGCAGGAAGTCATCCATTTGCTTTCTGGTAATCTTTTCCAGTACCTCGCTGACCACACTCGTCCGGAACACCGGTCCGTAGTTGAACGCTTCTTCCCGGCGTTCTCTCTTACTAGCGGGGATGATTTTTGCCTTCGTCCACTCCAATGGCAATTTGCCTCTCTCCATCGACATCTTAAAGCTCTCTAAGACTTCCTCCCCGTTCCATCTCATTGATGTGTGTGTTCAATTGCTTTTACAGTTGCGGTCAATGAGTGCAGTGCATCTGAGACTGACTGGGATATGTGTGTGTGGGAGGATGGCCAACACAGAGCAGGGGGATGGCGGAGACCGTTAGCTTTGGAAACCGGCATAGAGGAAGGGTGGAGGGGGTGGGGGACTGAAGGAGGTGGGGTGGCGGTGATGAGAGTAAAGTTGGGGGAGGGGTGGGGGGGAGAGAGCGAACACCTGTCACCCAAAAAGGGTTGCAGGTCCTGGGGCTTCTCTCGGAATGTTGTCAGAGAATATCCCTAAGCGTGTTTGAGTAGGTGGGAGGGTGGGTGGGTGGTTGGGTCCGGTACCAAACCTAACTTGTTTGTTCCAAGGGCATCCTCTCTGTTCCAGGATCATATCTTCTTGTTACAGGGCCATCTCTTCTATTCCAGGATCATATCTCCTTGTTCCAGAGCCATATCTTCTTTTCGTGGATCATATCTCCTTGTTCTATGGCCATTTCTTCTGTACTAGAATTATATCCTCTTGTTCCAGGGCCATCTCTTCTGTATTAGGATTATATCTCCTTACTGCAGGACCATCTCTTTTGTTCCAAGATCATATCTCCTTATTCCAGGGCCAGCTCTTTTGTTCTAGGATCACATATCTTTATTCCAGGGCTATCTTTTTCTTCAGGAACATATCTCCTTTTCCCAGGGTAATCTCTTTGTTTTTCGGCCATTTTTTTCTGACAAATGTTTTGTTCCAGTATCATATTTCTTGTTCCAGGGGGCATCTAAGCTCTTGTCCCAGAGCCAACTCTTTTGTTCCAGGCCATTACTTTCGTCCTAGAGCCAGCCCCCTTCCACATGGGCCATCTCTTTTATTCCAGAGCCACCTCTCTCCACCCTGAACCCCCCGGCCCCCTCCTACCTCGTTCCAGACCCAGCTCTTCTTGTGTCACCATGTGAAACAAACATTCTCCCATCCTCACATTTTTCAGCACGAGTAATCCCATCTACTCTGGCCGGATTTAATGTAACGTAATATAAGATTAACTGGATTATGTACTACACTGAATTTCTATGGAAATTTGGTCCACTATCTAATATCCGGCAGCAAACAAGCAGAGAGGGGGACAGACCCACTCACCAGAGGAAGTGAATAATCTATCTCTACTATTTTTAGCTTCGTTCTCATTTCCATGGCGTTGGATCAACTTCACCCACACACACACACACACACACACACACACACAGCTGATCTCCAGCATGCTAGTGTGAACAGAGGCTTCCATACTATGCAAATAATCCTATATTCATTCGACAATAAAATTGTTTCAGTGCTTTGTACGAAGAGGTTGAATACACAGTATAATTTCTTGATCAACAGACGAGTCTAACACTACATAAAACGAAGCTGTTATGGTCTGTGAACTGTTTGAGTAAACGGTACACTAACTCTACACTCAATAAATAACTTTAATACTTTTTTTATACGATCCGTCATTATAAAATAGTTCAGCTCTCTACAGAGTTAATAAACTGGCTCGAAACATGCGAAACCGCTTCATACATCAAATATTAGTCCAGTATTCCATAAAATAGTTTGACAGTTCGTAAACTGGTTCAACAAACTGGTTCGATACTGTATCAACTGAATCAATACCTTAACGTGCTGATTCAAAGCTGTGGTACGTGATCTAAGACCCTGTAAAGCCCTTCTCTAATCTGTTTACCGATTCAAAGCCCCCCTTTGCAGACAGAGAACCGTAAGCCTGGTCCTGCGCTCGGCATAAACTCAGATCAAACAAAAAGATTATCATAGTCCACACGCCGGTTAAGTACTCCATAAGTCAAGGCGAACTAACAGCTCAATTCCTCGAGTCTCCAGTTCAACAACCCGGGGCAAGAGAAGCAGGGGAACAAACAACCAAACAAAGAGCGGGACGGACGGAGGCCATAAAAAAAAAATATATATATGACGCCATTTGGCAACCGGACGGAAGGGTTGCGGGATGCGTCGCGTCATCATAATAAAGGAGGGGGTGGTGGTGATGGGGTGGGGTGAGTGGGGAAGGGTTTGGAGTATATGAAGACGGGTAAGGATGGGGTGTATGAAGAGAAGGTACGATTACTTAGGAATAGGGTTCTTGGGGAAGATGGGGTGAATGAGGAAAGGGTAAGGATAATAGGGGACAATGGGAAGGGGGGAGGGGGGGGAATGGAAGAGTGGAAGAGGGGAATGGGGAAGGGGGGGTAATGGGTAGAGGGGATGGATGAACGGAGAAAAAAATGGGTATTGTGGAGGGATAGAGATAATGGGGAGGAACGGGGATAAACTGGGATTAGAAGTAATGGGAAGGGGTGAGGTGACTGGGGTAAGGCAGAGGTGAGGGGTGAATGGTGACGACTAAGGGAAAGGGGTGAATGGGGAGTGGGTGGGTGTCAAATGAGGTGGATTAGAGGAAGTAATGGGGAGAGGTCAGGAAGGTGGATACACGTGCACATCTGTACACACCCGGCTAACACTTGTCCCCTTGCCTCACGCCACCCGAACACTTGTGATGAACATCTGTGATGAACATCTGTCCTCGCCTATATTATTACACCTACAACACGATAATATGACAACAGGGGTTCTACCTTCATTTTTTCCCGTTCTTATTAGCTCGCTATCAATAATGGAGCTTTATATATATATATATATATATATATATATATATATATATATATATATATATATATATATATATATATATAATATATATATGTATAAATTAGAGAGAGAGAGAGAGAGAGAGAGAGAGAGAGAGAGAGAGAGAGAGAGAGAGAGAGAGAGAGAGAGAGAGAGAGTTAGCACTTGTTAAAATCACCTCATGCACTGTCTTGAACAGTAGGTGGGCTATTCGAAGCCTCACGTCACCCTTCCCTGCATACATCATGTCCCGTCATCGCCTCATCAACCACCACATTTCTCAACAGACGAAGGAGCGTCTCGCGCCTTTACCGCCCCGAGGAGGATGGTCTCTGCAGGACACAAGGCCTGGGGTTGAGGCAACCCCCTCCTCACAAGGCGGGGAGATGGCGTCTTCTGGCTAGCTTCTGTCTGATGGAGGTTCCTATCTACTCCTGTCCGCAGACAGATGGAGTTGTTTGTCCGAATTACTCTGGCTAGATGGAGCTGTTCCTCTACTTTCCCTGGCTAGATGGAGTTGTTCCCTTACTTTCTCTAGCTAGATGGAGTTGTTCGTCTAGTTTCCCTGGCTAGATGGGGTTCTTTGTCTAGCCTTCCTGGGTAGATGGAGTTGTTTGTCTAGTTCTCCTGGTTGGATGGCGCTGTCCGTTTAGATCTCGTTGTTTGCCGAGTTCCCACTGTCAGAGGGAATTAGTTTCAGTGGTTAAACGGAGTAGTTCAATCAGTTCCCCTTGCTCCAGTGGATGGAGCTGTTTGCCTAGTCCAACTTGCGAGACAGAGTTGTTTACCCAGTTCCTGCTCTAAGATAAAGCTGCTTACCCAGTTCCTGTTGTAAGATGGAAGTGTTTACCCAGTTCCTGGGTTGGGTGCTTGAGTTTCCGTTGTTAAATGGAATTCTTACACTCGTTTCCCATTTGCTAAACGGTCGCGTTCAGGGACAGACGATTCCCTTCGTTCCAGCGTGGAAGTAAACACAACTTATTTCCTAAACAGATTCAGTTCAGCGGGGATAAACACGAGTCGTTCCTCTTCTCTTTATCCCAGGAGAATATTCCACGACCCTGACAGCCAACTGTGTCCGCCTGTTCCTCACGTTAAAGCTGACCGTACTGCAACTCAAAACCCTCTGGTCGTCCAGGATGATAGGGGGACATATATATATATATATATATATATATATATATATATATATATATATATATATATATATATATATATATATATATTCCTATGAGTCGACAGTGAAAATAGAACACGATAAGTTCCCAAGTGCACTTTCGTGTAATAACCACATCATATATTTTTTTTTTTTTTTTTTTTTTTTATACTTTGTCGCTGTCATATATATATATATATATATATATATATATGACCCTAACCTTTCCGAGGAACTCGGTCCTTTTCTTTCTTTTTTTCTGCCCTGAATACTTACGACCCTTGGGAACTTAAAACCCTGGCCGTCACGGGAATTACAAAAGACCTTTATTTATACTGGGAAAATTAAGATCTTGTTCTTGCAGGAGGGGATGTGGGAGGCAGAGGGGAGGCGCCTTAAACTTGTTCGTCCTGGGAAATTCAAGACCTGGTCCCACCGTCAACCAAGGACCAACTAGGGAAGTCTGTGGCCCTGTCCATCATGGGCCCTGGTGCACGACGGTGCGATCAGTGAACACGACGGGACGACGCCTGAGCACGAAAAGGTACGATCCGTGAAAACGACAGTTCAACGCCTGAACACGACGATGCGTTTATTGGGTATGGTCACCCGGCCTTACGGGTCAAGTCAAAGGTCATAGCAACTGTGTGCCATCGGGTCATGTGAGTCTTAGATCCCACGTATATTCCACACTCCTGAAGCGACATCCTTCCACTGACCTTTCAAAAATACAGAAAAACCCCTCATGTGAGCAAAGAAAGTATTTCTCATACCAAGCAAATCACACTCACGGTGCAGTTACTCACGCGACTGGTGAGTAACACGTAACTCGCTGGGCATCGACCCCAAGACCCCATAGCACCCACCTGACCTCTGCTGATATGGCCCAAGATGTTTACACACACACACACATCCCAGGCTAGCCACTTGAGAACAGCACTCTCGCCTCACACACATCAGAGTTATCACTAGTGGGGAAAAACTCATTTGCATACAAAAAGAAAAAAAAAAACTACAGTCTGTTTTGTTTACGCCATGCGTTCTTCCTGCTTAAGTATGACACACATATACATAATGTTCTTCAGAGAACCTTGAGAGTGTAGTGTGTGTGTATGTGTGTGTGTGTGTTCAAACTCTGGTACACAGAAATACACAGTCACATGTATGAGGTGTTCCACTGGTATGTTATCACGCTAGAGACTGAAGACTAATTATGGAACATATTTTAGAAAAAAATGTGGAATACACTCGGAAAGCGGTACGACCTTTACATCACACTGGGGATTACATGCTTGTTTGTGTGTGGAGTATTTTACACAGTGGGGACTTCAGTGGAAGGCACACTGGAAATGAGATCACGTACGGAGCGTGGAGACACGCATGAAATACACCGGAGCATACAAGGCTTTAATCTATCCTGGGAGCATGGCGGAAAGCGCGGAGCATATTGGAGCATGGGGACGCGAGTCTGCAGCGTACGGAGCGTGAAAACTGGGAGAGATAAGGAGTCATCAGGGCGAAGCAGTGAGCATAACGGAGGAGAAAAGTGGGGAGCATACTGGAGGAGGGACACGTGCTGAGCATACTGGAGCATTCAGAGAAGTGCTGGACACACTCAAAAAGGAGACTGAGCATATTGGATCAGGGAAATAAGTACTGAGAATACCAGTGCGTAGAGGAGTGTAAACAGAGTAAAACTTCAAGAGAATTTGTGTGTGTGTGTGTGTGTGTGTGTGTGTGTGTGTGGAGAGGTGAGGGGGGGGGGGGGGATGAAGC
The DNA here is from genome assembly GCF_036320965.1 of Panulirus ornatus. NCBI lineage: Eukaryota > Metazoa > Arthropoda > Malacostraca > Decapoda > Palinuridae > Panulirus > Panulirus ornatus. The sequence continues at coordinate 2,842,073 of NC_092252.1, read as the reverse complement.
TACAGCTGCCCCTACACTTGTCTGCTCAGATAAAACCGTGTTGGCTGAATCACTTGTCCGAACACCTGCGCTTTTACAGGTGTCAATGTACTTACCTATTTACATGGCATGTGTGTGTGTGTGTGTGTATGTGTGTGTTTTAGTAAGCTACACATTCATGTGTACTTATGTGTATCAATCTTACATAATGTCTGTACTTATCAATAAGTGTACTTTAACCCGTCACACCCATGTGTACCTAGATATATACATGTGTATGTAATTCCTGCGAACGTATAAGTGCCTCATTCGTGTGGGCACTTCTATGTGCCTCAACCCCTTGGGCGTGAGGGTACGATTCTTGGGCACGACCCTTGAGCACGACGATACGACCAGCGGGCATGTTGGTCTGGCCTTTGACCTGACCCCCAACATTCAGCTCAAAATGCCAGGCCATTATATTCAATGGGTCGCACTCTCGTAAGGGTCGTACCGTCGTGCTCTATAAGGTCGTACCGTCGTGCTCTAAAGGTCGTCGTATCGCACTCATGAGAATAAGTCTGTCTGAACGATTTCCTTTCTTCTACAATTACCCAAATGCAATCCTGCGCTGAAGACTCCACCACACACTGTATTCCTCAACACACCCTTCAATTCTGCTCCTTCTCTCACTCGATCTACATCTCGTCTCGACCCGACTTCGTCAATAAACTCAGACAGGATATCTCAAGAGGGGTAGACGAAATCTGGTTAAGTTTAATGCCTCGATGCCCCAGCTCCTGCATGTCTCTCTCTCGAAAATTCTTCACAACTTTCCTCTCTCCTTCGAAGGTTAGGCAATTCTATCTCTCAACTCAATGAACATACTTGGTATTACTGTAACATCCAATCTTTCTTGGAAACCCCACATCACGGAAATATCTAAAGTCTCCCTCAAAGAAACTGGGATTCCTGTTTAGGTGGTGAAATTTCTCTTCTTCCGAACAGTTGCTCCGTTTACACAAAGGATTGATCCGTCCTTGTATGGAGTACTGCTCTCACATCTGGGGTGTTTCTAGCCATGCAACCTTACTCCGCAGTGTTGAGTCGACTTAACACTCCCAGGCTAACTTCAAAACTTGACCCACTTGCCCAAGGCCGCAATTTTGGTTCAGTTTCCCCTCTTCTATAGGTATTGTTTTGGTTTTTGCTCCCGAGAGCTGGCTGCTTGTGTGCCCCCGCCACTAGCTAGACCACGCAGTACTCGGCAATCTGTTGCGTCACATGATTACTGTGCGGCCGTTGGCAACTCGAGGGTGGGCCGTTTTGCCAACTGTTTCTTGCCCTACACCTCGAAGCTTTGGAACCCTCTACCTTCTCAAATCTTTCCCAATAACTATGACCTTGCATATTTTACTTTAAAAGACAGGCTTTTCACACTCCAAAATTCGTATTTTCCTTAGTCTCTTTTTTCCCCCCTTTCATGAACCTCTCCATGTTTCAATTAAGGCCCAGCCTTGATGGGGGCTTTTGTCCGTGACTGGAACCTTTAAAAAAAAATCCACCATGTGAAAGGTGTTCACTGTGTGTGTGTGTGTGTGTGTGTGTGTCATTTATAATCTTCGTAAAGATAAATTTCAAAGCGTGTGAATGGTCTCTGTTAAGGTTCAACCAATGTGGAGTTTCTGTCAATGGAACATACAATTTTTACCGTCTTAATATTTCGTACCTTCACAAAGAAAGACATTTTCCATTAAAGTTCAAACGAGTAAAAATGATATTCCAGTAATTTCAAATATTCACGAAATTCATAAGTTCTTCATAGCGGGTATTATTACCCAGGCAACCCAGACGCAGCCTGCAAGGTCAGGCGCTCGCCAGATGTTTGCTTCGTTAGGTCAGCAAGAATTGTGTTCCTCACCAATGCCCGAGCTGCTCCTGCCTGCCGAACACCTGCCTGCCACAGCTGTGGAAGCCACACGTGTGGGGCTGGCACCACAGCTGTGTAGCCACACCTGTTCCCATCATATGAATCATCCAGTACAACTTTTCTTTCGTGACTCCAAAAATCCATTTTGATTCACCCGAATCAAACAATATATCATATGTACAATGTAGAAAATATCTTTCTCATCAAATAATATTCTGGATTAAACAATAATAAAATTCGATATATATACATAAACTCAAGAATACACTTATGAATTCATAAGCCAGCCTTCAGAAATTGCATGTAAGTAAAAGCTCGTAGTTGCTACACACATCTGACATGCAAAACGTGATGCTCCAAAAAGAAAGAAATGTTTTACTCCAAAAAGACAAATTCACCTCAACAAGGCATCCCCGCTACTTAAACAATTCCGATGTAAGTTTTATTTGGTCATTTCTTTCGTACATTACTTCTACTATTACTACTACTAATAATAACAATACTGACAAAAAGCCTCGCTAAGTTGACAAACGTATCATCCGAATTACCCACGCAACGTCGCGCTGGTGAGGGTCATCCACTCCGTCGTGGTGTTGAGCATGTGTACATCCGCCAAGGTTTACAGCTGTGCAGAACTGCGTCTGTTTATGCACATGTTTGCTGGATTATCAGCGCACTACGTCTTCATCTTGTGGTGCAACACGTGCGAGAAAGCTGACGTATGCAGCGAGATGCCCAACAACATCTTGCAAGCACTTGACAGAAGCGACTAACTTATCACACGCAACAACACCCGACACACGACAATTATCTAAACCTTGAGAGGAACTATGATACATTATTCAAATATTAATGCTCGAGCGACAGAGAAAAAAGGGGCACCTTCCGCCTTAGAGCTACGAGGTAGCGGCGGCGACACAGAACTGCTGACGGAGCTCTGGCCGGGATGACGACAGTAGAGAAGCAGCATCACCACCACCTCCCACTTCCTGGCCAGGGGCTCCACATCCTCCTCCTCCCTCCTCCTCCTCCTCCTCTGACCAGCCAAGCAAGTCGGTGTTGTAACCTCCCAGCCTCAACCAAGCCAGTTTTGCTTGCGCTTCGGACGAAACATGGAGAGTCACAAGCTCAAGATAAAGACTTGATCCTGGTCTCCACACCGTCACCTTACAAGCCCCTACAACTAGGTGACTGCTTGCTCAACGTCTCGTCCTCGACAGGCGCCAAGACCGCCACGCACCCTAACATCAAGTTATAGCTTGAGTTTCTGAGTTCTGCGTACTCTATTGTTACATCTCTCAAGCTAAACAGTTGATAAATGCATGAAGGAAAGTATGTCTGAAAGAGAGAAAAAAAATAATACTGAAAGCATCGATTCTGGACGAAAATTTGCGTCAATTTTCGCATAGGCCAGAAATTAAAAAAAAATTCTCCCTAAAAAGTAGTTATTAAGTCAACGACTTCGAAACTTAGTGAAGTGTTTTCCAACGCGTTCTCGTTCATTTGCCTGAGATTCTTGTATTCTCAGATCTTCTGAAGAGCTGAGCATATCGGCACCGTCAGATCCCCTGCAGTTGACTTTGTGTAATTTGCAAAACGCGAAAAAAAAGAAAGAATAGTTATTCAGCGCTTTTTAGCATGAAAACAAAAAATCTAATAACAACAATACTTACAGAGAACTGTATATTTGACTTCAAAATATTTATCTTATTTTAGCGCATAAAATGTATATAAAAACTTCAAAATATTTATGCATAATCATATCTACATGGACAGGCTTCCTTTAAATATACCTCAACCGTAGAAAGGTAAAGGAACTCACAAAACCAACCTACACAAGAGGCTTTTGAAACAAACCAAAAGAACAAACAAAGACATGGGACCTAAAACTCACCCAGTGAACCTAACAGAGTCAAATGGATTTAACAAAGACTCGGGAGCTCTGTTAGACTTTTCTGCTGTTCTCCAGTGGGTGTGACAACGAGGCGCACTTACATTCTTATCAAGCTATCTATTTTAGCAAACACAGCCGCTGTTAGGCACCAGGAACAACAATCCGTTCCCGGACCAGCTCGGGACATTCCCGGACAACATACTGCAAATGTAAAGTGAATCGATGAACAAAGCAACAGTTTCTCTTGGCTTCACCTGCTGCTCGTCCTTCGAACCAGTGCACTTCCCTGTACCTAAACACCTCCCACGAAGAACCAAGCTTTCCACATACGTCTCAGACGATGATCTTTGTAAAAATAAAAAGACGAAGTCCCGGACCTGAACTCAAAACTAACAACACGCTCGTTTGGGCGTGACCTGGGGTCCTGGGCATGACTCTTGTCCTGGCCGTACCCTGGGTTCTGGTCGTGACCTTAATCCTCGACGTGACCTGTTCCTGGGTATGACCTCAGTCCCAGGCGTGACCTGGGTCCGTTGCAAGGAGGCCCCTACGCCCACGCTGAAGGTTAATAACTTCACGACATGAGGCCGAGTTGGCGATGACGTACGCACCACCAGGTGAGCCGAGCATGGCAGCAGCCAGGGCGACCAGGTCTCCACTGTCTGCCACACCCACCATCCCCGGCGCCACACCCTAACCAAAACCATCCCCCACCAACCACAACCACCCCCATACAAAGCCAATCCATCAAACAATGGAGACTCGTAAACAAGACAAAACGATACGCCCGCAAAACAAGGACGCCCGAGCTATACCCACTAGACACGGACGCCCCTACCATGCCCGTTAAACAAGGACATCCCTGCTACAAGACCAGCTCGAAGTGGGTGAGGCGTGGATATATAGGTCAGAGTGTTTGCGGCCGCCCTTTTGGGGCGGTGACGCGATGCTTGGGCGGCCGCCACCCAACCACCCACCCACCACCGTCCCGGCCAACAACACCATCACCACCACCAACAAACGTGAGCAGATGATTCTATCAGTTCGGTCTCACACAGAGCAGTCATAACTGCGGACGACCAGATCCACTACTAAATCATAACTATCCGCCCGTCTCGCGCCACCGGTATGGTGAGGGCACAAAAATAGGGTGACGTCTGTGCCTCCATCTGTGTCAATATGATAAACCCTGGGCAGAGTCACAGCGGTGCAGGCTCGGTGACATCTCTATTGTATAGGACGAGGTCGAGGGTTCGAGCCCCAATGATACTTAACTCTGACGCCACTGAGACGCGAGGCTTTTGGGATTGGTAGATCATCATCATCATCATCATCATCATCATGCTTTGACACCAAGCCAACATCAGGCTTTGGCACCAGCCCGGAGCCAGGATTCGCTACCACCGAGGAAACCAGGCCCTGGCACCATCTGGAAACCAAGCTCCGACACCAGCCCAACTCTTGCCCTCGAACTCTTGAGATAAAAAAAAAAAGTTGAACAAGAGAGTATAAACAAAATACCCCTGTCAGAAGCACTTAGTCCACAAACAGCACGAGGAGACAAGACTTGCAACGTCTGACGCACAGGAACTTTACGTAGGTTAAGACGCCTCACAAGGCCGGGCAGGACGCACTTACCAACTTCTCCCAAGATTCTCCCCGAATGCATTATTGACAAACTCCAGAAGAAGGCATTAAAGGGGAGGGAACTTTCCCAAAGTTTCTTCAAGAGACCTTGAGAAGCCGGATCCCCGAGGATACGAAAGATTACCAACCAATCACACACCAACAGCTTGATTGATCAAAGGAACCAGGAGGGGAAGTGTGAGCAAACAACAGGTGTCTGGACGGGAAGCCCCGAAGCAAAAACTACTGACTAATGAGGTCATTAAGGATGGGAACCCAGACTGAGCTACTAACTAATGACATCATTAAGGATGGGAACCCAAACTCAGCTTCATCATTTTCTCGCAAGCATGAGACTCGCCAACAAGACGTGTGATATGAACGGTGGGAGGAGGCAGAGCGGGTGGTAGAGTCTGCTGGGGGACGTAGAAAAGTCGGCAGCAAGTACTGAGAGGTGACAAAATGGGTGGAACGTTTGCAGAGAGACGACAGAAGGGGGGTGGGGGGGGGAGAATAGAATGGCTGGTGCATTTGAAGGGGTGGCAGAATGGGTGACAGCGTCTATTGGAAGGTGGCACAAGGGGTGACGAGACTACTGGGTTACCTGCACAGGCGTCAAACTGGTGGCAGAGGGTGATGAAGGAGGCGACAAAATAGGTGGGTGGTGGTGGACTCAAGGGCGACAGAGAGGGTGTGGGAAGGGGCTGGGGCTGGGGGGACTGCTGGGGCTGGGGGGGACTGCTGGGACTGGGGGGGACTGCATGGCCACGGCGGCGGCGACACTGTGCTGCCGTGTCGTGCGTCCTCGGTGACTGACAAAGGGTAAACCCGAGTCGGGGTGAGGCCCTTGAACCTGTGGGTGCTGGGGAGGAGCTGTGCCTGGGAGACGGGGGTGGAGATGAGGTATTGCTTTGGGGAGGGGGTGTGCAGGGGAGGGACGGTGTCTGAGGGAGAGGGAGGTGAAGGACAATGCCAGGGATAGGAGTGCCTGGGGAGGGAAAAAGGTGAAGGTGAAATGAGGGAGAGTGCCTGGGAGGGAGGAGTGAAAGGGAGAGCCAAGAGCCTTAGGGGTGGGAATAGGTGTCTGGCAGGACGCCCCCAACAGCTGTCCACCACGCCAGTTACGTCATACCTAAGGGATAGGTGTGACGTCATTCACCTCATGCACACAGGACAACATATCATCCCCGACGGTTGTTCTAAAATGGGGTATGAAGACTAGCATGAAGAGTGAGGGGGGGGGGGCAGCTTGAGGAGTGAAATGAGGGGGCAACATGACGTGTTAGGCAAGGGCCAGTATTGGGCATGAAGGCCAACATGAGGTGTGAGGGCCAACACGGAGTGAGGACAATATGAGGCTGTGAGGTTCTATGGGCGAAGGTATAGGATATCGAGAAAAAAAAGTGAGGCGTTCCTGGGTGTAGAGCAGCAAGTGTAAGCAAGCCTGGGGTGTTGTGTGTGGCTGGAGGAACGTGAGATAGGGTGTAAAAGGGTGGGTGTAGGGTGTAAGGTTGCCGGCACAACGTAGCAAGGATGAGGACGGTGAAGCAGCAAGCGGTGTCAATGTCAGTGTGGCAACACTAGAACAAAAACTTGCACACACACACACACACACACACACACACACACACACACACAGGCCATCAGCCTCTCATCTAACATTCAGTGACTCATTATCAAGCCTCTAGAGATACAAGGTCTGGCTGCCATTATCTCTTCCTATCTGCTGGCTTATCTCTCTCTCCATCTGTCTCACATCTGCCCGTCCATGTATTCCTCAGCCGTCTCTCCCATCCGTCGCCGTCTGATGGGTATGTGGTTCTCATTTGCCTGTCTCTAATGCGTTCCATTTTCTCATCTCTCGAAGGCTGTCAAGTCTCACGTGACTCGACTTCTTTAGAGGTTTTTAACGTCTAATGTTAATCCTTAATCTCCCTGTCTCTAATCCGTCTCCCGTTTCTGTCTCTCAACGACCACTGTCCGTGTTAAAAGTCTCATAAACCTACTTTAATCGCTCATCACTCTGTACCTCACCAATATCTGACACCTGCGCATCTCTCGAACTGTCTCCTCCCGCCTGTCTGTCAGTCTGTCTATCATCCATTAGTTTATATGTCTCTCGCCCGTCTGTTTCTGTCTCCCATCTGTCTGCCTCTCTTCTCACCTTCCCCTGAGCCTCATCTCTGTGTCTCAGTATGGCTTTGATCTCCCCGTTTCATGCTCGTCTATCATGAGAGAAAAAACGAAACAAAAATATCAAGATGACTTCCTTGGAGCAAAAAAGACAATAACAACGTTACTAAACTCTCGTCCATAATACCAAAATAGATCAAAATGATTCCCTTAGTGTGTAAAGATAACAGGACCTGCGACGCCCATCAGCGTGTGTGCGCGCGCGCGGAGTAACGGTCGACGGAAAGCCAGAGACAATCTTCTATGACTTTAAAAACATTCGCTCTCTGAGAGGGAGAGAGAGAGAGAGAGAGAGAGAGAGAGAGAGAGGCTTGGTGGGAGGCGACACTCTCCCCCAGGGAGTGCGAGGGTGGGAGAGGGGTAGGGAGGGGTTCCATCGTCCCACCCAGGGTACCCTGCCAACACGAATTGTGTAAAATAAAATTTTCATGATGTAACTGTATTAAAATCTGGATGAACTAATAATCAACGATTTATGTGGTACTGAGTATATCTGGGATTATCGTGTGATCATAGCCAAAATTATGTTGTAAACAAGATTATCATAATTACAATTATAAGGATAAGATAATGCCTGGCGCTGTGAGTGGGTATGAGTATGACAAGAGTGACATAAATAAGGATGTTAAGATTATAGAGAAAGGCTGACGCTCCAATCAGTATGACAAACATCAGTATGAATACACGCACACGCATTCTACAACTGAAGAATGATGAGACGAAGTAGCCGATGGGATGAGGAGCTGTGTGAGGTGTGAGGAGAACCAGTATGAGGCGTGATGAGGACAAATACGAAGCGTGATGGTGATGGTGGAGGTAACGGCGATGAAGGTGTGCGGACGTGGTGTTGGCAAAGCAGGTGACTGTGCTTCTGTTGGTGGCAATAACGGTGCTGGAGCCAGAGGTGAAAGGTGGCGATGCTGCTGGTGGTGAAGTAAGTGGTGGACCTGGTGGTGCTTGTGGTGTAGGTGGCGGTGCCGGTGAAGGCTGTGGTGCAGGTGGCGCTGGTAGTGGAGGGAGAGTAGTGGTGCAGGTGGCGGCGATGTAGCTAGTGGCGCAGACGGCGTCGGCAGTGGGGTGGAGACAGAGCCGACGACAGAGGCAGAGCTAGTGTGCGAGTGACTGTGGTGCAGGTGGCGGAGGTAGTGGTGGAGAGGGAGTTAATGGCGCTAAAAGAGCAAGAGGTGCTGGTGGCGGTGATAGCGGTGTTGGCGCTGGTGCTGGTGGGGTGGAGGTCCCAGCAAGATGGTGACTCCGGCCTGGCCACACCCTCTCCAGGTCACTCACCTTCCTCCTTCCCCTAACAACGCCAACACTATCTTCCTTCCCCTTTCCCTCTTTTATCCCTCATCCTCACACTCCCTCATCTTCCTTATGCTTTTCATTCATTCATAAACTTCTCTTCTCGAAGCTTTGCTTGTTATTCATTTACTGTTCTTTTATCTGTTTTTTTTTCCTCTTTTTTTCCTCCTCGAGAGTCGAGTCGTGGTCTCCGTACTAACTTCACACGACCATCACCTCCGCCGCTTAACTAAAGCTGACCCTCCTCCTCCTCCTCCGAGCCTCGTCGAAGTTTAATATGACACTGAACAATTCACGTTCATCAATGTGTCATCCCCTGAGTGGCAAGAGCGTCCCTGCCTTTGTTCCCAGAGATAAATGCCAGCAAGTGTTCACACAGGCTTCCTGTCCTTGTTCAAATATGCAGTACACAAATATCAAAGACACGCCGTTTTCTGTTGGCCAGGGTACAATAACGGCTAGAATAAAATATTGTCTCTGTAACTATTTTATTCTCTCATCTAACCGACCCCCTAGCCCTCCCGATGCTTCCAGGTAAATATCTAGAGCTTTTTATTAGTTTTGTCCGTCACCTTTAAAGGTCTATATTGTGTTGGGATTGTGCCTGGGTGCATCAGTCCTTCGGCCATCAACCACAACAGACATTTGATGTGACGTTTTTATATCACCAACTTGAACATTTTGCCATCCCATTCATCGTGTCTCCCTTGCACGCTCTACCCCTTACCCGTTTTCATGACAATGATGATGGTGTACGACTATGATTATGATAATCATTGCAAGTGCATTTTTTGCTAGTGTGTGTGTGTGTGTGTGTGTGTGTGTGTGTGTGTGTGTGTGTGTGTGTGTGTGTTTGGGAGGCAGGGATAAAGGGAAATGCTAATCTATCATAGAATTTACGATTCCATCCAGACACGGTGAGAACTGCATATAAAAAAAATCCATAATTCTGACACAATCCTTTGGAATTTCAAGCTATAAATCTATGAAAATACAAACCTATAAAAGCAGAGAGGATTCTGAATGAAGAGAGAGAAAAAAAAAAGTGCAAGAAGTAGTTCTCGACGGCAGCATGAGGAGGGCCGGGAGGAAGGGAGGAGGGGAGGATCCTGAACCCGGCCCAGACGCCAGTAACCGACTTCCAGATCAACTTTAAATGTCAGGGAGTTAATACCAGACCAGCCGGCCGGTCGGCTGGGGCCGGAGAGCATCAGACTCTGTACGGCACATCATAATTTATGTAAAGCTGATCTTTAACAATGAATGTGACGCGGGACAACAATACTTGCCATTTCTTTTTTTAAGCTTCTGTAAAAAAAATAATAGTCATAGCAGCGATATCTTACATTACTTCGTTCTAAATATATATATGCATAGTTTTGTGATTCCTTGTTAGGGAGACGCTGAATTCCCTTTGTTCCTAGAGTCTTATAATGCCAAAGGATGCAATCACTGTAACACTCGAAGTTTTAAGAAAACTGTAATCGTTAACTTAGCAACACCAGACTATCTCTGGCTGCGTTACGTCCTAAAGTTTTACCATGACACGTCTAACATTCAGACAAAAGAAAACGAGGGAATACCTGAGGAATAATTATCACAATAAAATCTGCGTTAATTTCATCCGCAATACAAAGATAATTACTGAAAAACAAAATACGTGTTGTCATAACCTTCCGCCAACACAAGTGTTATTTACGATCTTAATTATAACTAATTAATATACGAAAGAGGAACCTAAATCGTTAATTCTGACGGAAACACCACAGGAGGGAGAACACACCCACCACCACCATCTCCACTCCATTACCACCACACAACCACTACAAGACCACGACTACCACACAACCAAGTGCCATAACAACCACAAAACCACTACTATACCACGACTACCACACAACCATGAGCCATGACTACCACACAACCACTACAATACCACGACTACCACACAACCACTACAATACCACGACTACCAACACCAACGTACCATTACTACCACAACCACGACTATACCATGACTACCACACAACCGCTACTATACCAAGATCACCACACAGCCACTACCATACCACAATACCGTCACTTTACCACTTTCCCCGCAGCTCGGCTGTCTGCTTTAAGCTGTGACAGAGGGAGGGAGGGAGTCACAACACGGCCGCTGTTCAACCCACCACCACACGCTCACTGAGCAGATCATGTGAAGACCAGGGGACAACCCAGATTCCAACACCGTAATATCAAAACCCGAATCCCTCCACAGCAGATGCCTACTGTTATAACAGGATTAATGCCCTACATGGAGATAAGAGCAGGGACTAATGTCCTTCAAATGAGATAAAAGGATTGATACCGTGCGCTGTAAAAAAAAAAAAAAAAGGATTAATGCTCTACACTGAGATAACAGAGGAGATTTAATACCTTTCGCTTGAGATAACAGAATTAATACCATACATTGATAACAAAAGGGGATTAAATACCTTCACTGAGATAACAGGATTTATGTACACTGACAAAAGAGGATTAAATACTCAACAGTGATACAGAAGGTGGATCAATGCCTTACACTGAAGCAACAAGGATTAATGCCCTACACTAGCAACGAAGGGATTATCAATGCCCTACACTAAGGTACAGAATAATGCCCTACACTGACAACAAACCAAAGACCACTAAAAACAGCGCAGTGTAAGCGGAGAGATAAGATCTCTCTCGATAAGATATGATAAAAGAGGCCAACTGGGGTCGGCAGTGTAAGAAAGAAACCTGATTCAAGGTGTAGTCCACACCCTACACCCACAATACCGACCTCGCCACAGTGAATTGTATTGCGCTACAAACTCCATTTGTAACATAAAAAAAAAAATTCTCCGACAATTCTCTCTCATTCATTCCACTGCCACATCTAATTACACTTCCATTTCATTTGTATTATATTCTTTTTACACCAAAAAAAGTTCTTTATAAAAGAAAAGAGGAATCTACGGGTTGAAGTATCTCTACACCATCCTGACTACACCTTGAGGCTGATTGGGAGGTACACAGACGGTGTAGGGATGGAGGGGATACACAGAGGGTGTAGGGAAGGAGGGGGTTCATAGAAGCTATAGGGGTAGAGTGGGAGGTATAGCCAGTCGCCAGCAGCTGGAGATCAGCTTCGAGGACCAGCGAACAGGTCATCCTTGAAGAAAGGATGGAGGTCCTCCTCCAACTCCTGAGCCAAGCATGATACCAGCATGCCCTGTTTGTGTGTGTGTGTGTGTGTGTGTGTGTGTGTGTGTGTGTGTGTGTGTGTGTGTGTGTGTAAACATCTATGTGTACTGTACTGGGAGGATGTTTTACACTTGTGTGTGTCTGTGTTGTGACAGGTGACAGACGTGTTGTGACGGGTGTCTGTCTGTATCACAGACGTGTGTTGAAGTTTGCATACAGGTCACAAATGTGTGGTGACGGGTGTATATGTGTCACAGATGTGTGGTGACGGGTGTGTACGTGTCACATATGTGTGTTGACGGGAGTCTGTATGTGCCAGAGCCGTGTGCTGACGGGTATATATGTGCAACAGACTTGCGGTGAGGGGTATACGTCTGTGCCACAGACGCGTGGTGAAGGTTACATGTCTGTGCCACAGACGTGCAGTGACGCGTGGACGCGACATTCATGCAGCGAAATGGGCGTCTCCCGGTAGTGGCCATCCAAGATGGTGCTGGTGTGTGGAGATGGTACAACCCTGGCCCAGCCAGCCAAGGACGGTTCCTTGTGAGTGTGTACATGCGGCGTGCGAGGTGTCGCAGGGTCCGGCGCCCTCCATCACAGCGGAGATAAGAGGCAGAGGACCATCCCGCCACGAGATGTGGACACTGTGAGATATGCTATGATGGCCGAGGATGAACCGATGCTGCGGTTGGTGTAACGGTGATGGTGAGGGGGTCAGGTATTGCCCCTAGGCGGAGTTCACACGTACAGGTACACACAGAATGGTGTGTGTGTGTGTGTGTGTGTGTGTGTGTGTGTGTGTGTGTGTGTGTGTGTGTGTGTGCGCGCACGTTAGAATAGAGCCATTGCACATGTACAAGATTACGAGACAGCAACACGAGTGTAAAATTCTCCACGCAGCTCACAGTCAGCAAAAATAGTCATCACACACAGGCACACACACACACACACACATACACACTACCATTCATACCCTCACAACCTTCCATTTCATACGGATCAACATCATGAAAATTAACATAACACAAACCTGGATTTACATAATATACAAACCGACGTGCAGTCAACAGTTGACGTAACTTGAGAATAATCGTCTTCAACTTCCCCCATTTCTGTTTTACTTTTGTTTACAGAATCCCGCCAGAGAGGGGGAAATGCCAAGGTCTCCAGGGGGAAGGCACGAAGGTGAAAGGTCGCAGCTTGAGGCATTTCTGCCATTCTGACGTCCTCATAAAACGCAGGAGAAGAAAGCGACATTAAACTCCAACGCTCACAAAGAGAGGATTATCTTCCCAACAACGTGACTGTAACTGTCCCTTGTTCGTTCCTCAGGCAAGATTCCAAAAGTTCTTCAGGCAAGATTCCAAAAGATTTCCATGTGATATCCACAACCGGAGATTTAGGAACATATTCATATCTCTCAATTCAGACACGTGGCCGAGTCTCTTTTCTGTTCTATCGAAGGATACTGGCAGGGGATGTCTGGAAGGACTCTGGCAGGGGATGTCTGGAAGGACTCTGGCAGGGGAAGTTTGGAAGGACTCTGGCAGGGAATATCTCGAAGGACTCTGGCAGGGGATGTCTGGAAGGATCCTGGCAGGGGATGTCCGGAAGGATCCTGGCAGGGGATGTCTGGAAGGATCCTGGCAGGGAATATCTCGAAGGACTCTGGCAGGGGATGTCTGGAAGGATCCTGGCAGGGGATGTCTCGAGGGATTTTGGTAGGCGGGGATGAGAGGCACACACATCCTGCGGGGCCACAGCGGACGTCCTCTCCAACATTACCGGTGTATGTCCTCAACACAAGCCTTCCACTTGATGCCTCTAACCCTCTCAATCACACTCTACCACTCACAGGTCCCTCCTTGTGTACATAGTTCTTTCTATCTAGCAGCTGCTTCTTGCCATCTTTATTGAAGGGTAACTTCTCTCATCTATACAACAGCATACCACAAATCAATCATTATGATTTTCTATACGAAGTAAACGCATATATATATATATATATATATATATATATATATATATATATATATATATATATATATATATATATATATATATATATTCCTGAGTCCGCTTCTCGTTTCCTGCCCCATCCTCTTCATAAAAAAGCACAGCAAAGCTGCAAACTACACAAAAGCAAGCAGCCAACAATCTCTGGCTGCCTAACAACCTGCAACGTCTGTGCAGTGAAACAATCCTTCCTCTACCATCCCACCCCAACATACTCGGTACACTCAATTCCTTGCAGCAGCACTAGACAGGTCCCACCCATACCACACCCCCTCAACTAATCTCCAATCCCCTGAGAGATACAGAAAGCTTACCCAAGCCTTTCACTACACCAAACAATACTCCATCTAACACAACAATGACGAAACACACACACACACACACACATATATATATATAATATATATATATATATATATATATATATATATATATATATATATATATATATATATATATATATCCATAAGTCCTGACAAGAACACAACATTCTCGTCTACGCTCTGATCATAACCCATCCCTACAACACATCCTCACAACAGTACGACAACCGGTTCGTCACTTCTTAAGACCCTTCAAGCTCACGGTCCCGGTTGGCTTCCTAAGCGCTGAGGGAGTGAAAGGTATCTTTGGCGGGGCTGTAACACTGGGAGTACAAGTCTCGCTTAAAGAACTTCCATTTACTCTAAAGATATCCACATTTCCCTGCTACGAGAGGAAGTGCAGCCTTGAGAAGCACCGGGACTTAGAAAGGGTATTGGGGTCATTATAAATACATTAATAAATAAAAACTCACTCAAAAAGGCATTCAAGACTCCGCGTACACTACTGCATAGTTTACCTCAAACACACAACAACAAAAGAAGTTAAACAATTCACTTCCAAACTCTGAGTAGTTATAATTAATTCGTCTCATAAAGAATCCACGAATGACTTTTAAAAGTCATAAATGAATCAGTCTAACTTTACGACAGAGTTTAATGCACGGAACTCCTCAACTTGCCTATGTTACGTAGTCTACACCGTCGTGTAATATACTCAACCACATATGTAAATGCAAGTCCATTTTGGCTGAAGGAATGACCCCGAAGCCGAGGGAGGATTTGTAAGGCCTCGTATTCATCATTCAAATTTACAAGGAGATTACAGTGAACGATGTTTAATACACACGACACGGCTCCCGTCGCTACAACGAGATAATCATCTTAAGGTCAAGGTGAACGTGAACTCTGACCTTCTGACCCGATATTTGGAGTAAGGAGTGAGCCATCGACGTGACGACAGTGGGGCTAGCAAACACACTGCTGGGAAACGAGTCTCTCTTAATACATGCACAGACTTATAAAATATCCTCAGACATATCTGCATACAAAATATCGACAGACGTACACATCTAGAATATTAACAAAAACATTACATAATTTCGTCCAACGTGCACAGCGAAATCTTAAAAGACGTGAATGCATACAGAATATCGTCAGACGTACACATACAGAATATCAACAGACGTGCGTACATACACACACAGAATACCGACACACGTACACACATACAGAACACTTAGCGACGTAAGGACAAAGGCGAACGAAAAATGGAAACAGGTTCGTGTACGCAAGACGTGTGATTTACGACTCGTCCCACCAAGACCACGAGCTCCAGCCCGAGGCGTGGGGAATCTTCAAGAGCTGCCCGTTACTCCTCGACCTTCTTACTCCTCACCCCAGGGGATCGATGTGAGGGGAGGGAGAGGTCAGGTCATGCACTGATTGGTGGTGGTACCTCATGCACGCGAGGATATCAACGGAGGGGAAGATGCCCCACCAAATGGATGCGACCCAACACCTCACACGCCAGAGGGAGGAAAAATGAACTGTCAAACTACGTCGCACTTTTCTACTTACCGCACACAACAGGTCCTTCTTCCACATTAAGAGTTAATTAACATGAGTAATTACCCTGGTCCCCGCGGTGGAAGATGTACAGGCAGCAGCTGGGAGAGACGGGAGTCAGGAGGGATCTGATAACACAGCGTCGGTCCCTGTCTCTCGCCTCCGCTCTGCACCTGTCACATCCCCTGCAGGAGTCGGGTCCAAGCCTCTCCTACACCTGCCCTGTCTCCTCCACGCTCTCTCCAGCTCCTAAACCCACGGTCCTACGCCTGGGTACACTTTTCCACTCGCTCCCCTTGGACGTACAGCAGTAGATTAAGTAAACTCAGAGCGACGTTGTCCATATTACATTAATCCATCCCGCTACCCACCAACATTCTTCTGTGTTTTTCTGACCACCACACTTGAGCCCCCCCCCTCTCTCTCTCTCTCGGGCGACACCCTGCCTGCTGGGTGTACTCAAGTGTACCTCTAGCCCCACACGACAAACCAACTCAACAGCCATTTCCTGTAAGACCCTCGTACAACGCCGTTCCACCGACAGCAACACTGTGTTGGTTTCCAGGTCCTCTGCCTAACGACGAACCAAGAGATGGGAAACACCACACGCAACACTTGCCTTCACGTCATCTTCTACCACAGTAACTAGCAGCAGTAGTAGCAGGAACATCTCCCACAACACTGTGTTGTTTCTAGGTTTTCTACCACACGGCAGCCAGCTGTAACACTTCACGCGAGCCAGAGAGAAAGCCTTAACGCAAAACTCTGGTGTTTCCAGGTCTTCTTCTCCCTCACGGCAGCCAGAGGGAGGGAACACCTTACGCAACACACGGCCGCAGTTATCTGCTGAGCATCTGGGTCCAAGGGCGGCCGCCTGACGCCTCTACAGGATATCATCTGGTGCTCGACGCGGCAAAAAAAGCGGAGTCTCGCCAACCACGGAAGGGTGGTTGGATGGTGGGAGGGAAGGGGTGCTCGACCACCACCCTGTGGGGGTACCCGACGACCCCGTCTGGCCGCCCACCGCCCACCAGTGGGCGGCGGTGAGGTAGCGTGTCCGTAATACGGGCCAGCAAGCTCTGTCGTCTCCGGCACGCGTGGTTGGCCCGCCAGCCAGGCACGCAAACGTTCTTCATCAATATCCAGGCAACGGCTGGCCTATATACCTACTCCGGCCAGAACTCAGTACAGGAGGGAGGGAGGGAGGGTGGAAAGGTTGGGGCTCAGGTCAGACCTCAGTATGGGATAGGGGTGGAGGCTCTGGGCAAGCCTCCGTACACGAGGGGGAAGGAGGGGGTGAGGGGGGGAAGGCTCTGGCCAGACCTCAGTAGCAGGTGCACGTCACGCCCCGTCAGGAAAGTACTGTTCGCCACGCCACACCTCACCCACCGCAGCCAGGGTTCATCACTGAGTGTGTGTGTGTGTGTGTGTGTGTGTGTGTGTGTGTGTGTCCGTCACGCACGGCGACTATCGTAACAAAAGACACGCAAGCCTCACTTACCCCCACGGACGGAAGGCAAGATTCGTACCATTACGAGTAAAGAGAAAAGTTATAATAATACGGTGTTACAACTACTGCTACTACTACTGCTATTATCATAGCTATTATCATTATCATATCAGTATCAATATCATTATTTATTATCATTAGTAATATCAGTAGTAGTAGTACGATTATAATAATAACAATAATAATAATGATAATTATAATAATAATAACTTATATTAATTGTGTGTGTGCGTGTGTAGAAAAAGTTCAAGGCTGGCCTTTTTAGAGAAAATAAATGCGTGTGAAGATGTGGGTGTAATAAGAGTACAATTAATACAAAATGATCCGAGAGGGCGGCCTTAATAGCCCTCAATACGAGACAATACTGGTGATGGCTTTGGCCAAGATGATGAGGGCGTAGGGAAGATGTGTACAGTGAACACACAACGATCCGTACTGCTAGGATCCTCAGACCGGCCATGAAACCGTGGCTGAGTGAGGAGGGAAAGGATACAGTGGTAGTGTGAAGTGACGTTCAGCACGGAATGAAGATAAGGGGATCAGTGAAAAAGTTGCAATGTAGGTGATCATGATGATGTGGCGAAGATCAGTGTGACGATGAGGGTGTAGTGAAGATAAGAGGGACTGAAGATCAAAACGTCGTGAAGATGAGGGATGTTTGTGTGTAGCGAAAATGGCCCTTTTTTTGGACCGAAATACCCCCGATGAATCATCCAAGCTTGGTTCAAGGCCGGCCGAAGAAGCCAATAATAATAATAATAATAATAATAATAATAATAACTTTTTAAGGAGTTAAATCAACAATATATGAAGAGCGTCGGCAGGCGGTGCCCTGCTTCAGAACAGCACGCACCATGCCCTTTAAACACAAAGAGGAAAAAGCTTTCACGCGACTCACGAATTTATTCGGCTACCCACGACGGTACGACCTCTGAGCACGACGGTGCGACCTCTGAGCACGACGGTGCGACCTCTGAGCACGACGGTGCGACCCTTGAGTATATGAAGGTCTGCCCTCTGAACACGACGTTAAGACTCTTTGGGTATATGGCCAAGCTTTCAACCTTGGTAAGGTCAAAGGCCACGGCGAGTGAGGACTTAAGGCCCGTGATACGTTAAGGGCAGAATTTAGGAACTCGTTAACATTCCGAGGACTTGCTGGGGGATGGGGGACGGGTGAAGCCTTGTGAGTAACCCCATCACTCCAAACACGGCCGCCACACCTCACATAGCCCTCATGTTTATCAGTCGTCAACAGCAACATCCCCTGCTCAGCATCACTCATGCCTCGACATGAATGTCCAAGGACACCGAGAAGTAAACACGTCTCATACTGACACTTTAGGGGCCAAACCTAGCTCCTTGTTATGCTTGACGGAGTCAAGCTTCATGTTGGCTCCTTGCTATGCATGACGGGGTCAAGCTGCAGTGCTGGCTCCTTCCTCTGTTAAACAGGGTCAAGCTATAGTGCTGATGTCTGACGGGGTGCAGAGGGTTAAGGTGTAGTGCTAGCCCCTTGCTGTGTTTGACGGGTTCAAGCGACAAGTGCTGGCTGCCTGCTATGTTCGGCTCGGTTAAGCTGTAGTGCTGCTTACCCGCTATGCTAAAGGGGTCTTGTATTAAGCCACACAAACTAACTTTAAGCTGTTGCTTGGCTGTCCAGCATGTCAGTACTGTACCAATTACCATGCCTTTACCATGACATGAGCGATGCGCACGCCAGAGGGTGTCAGTAACACCACAGCAGGAGGGGCGACAGTGCAACACCCTAAGGGGGAAGAGGAATGTGTAACCTTGCAACACTACACGTGGTCACCATTCTGCAATACTGCCAGGCGAGGCTGTCGTAACCCCCTGCAACACTGCTGGGGCTGCCGTGACCCAGCAACACTAAACATGGTGATGACCTCGCAACAATGCTCGAGCTGCCGTGACCCTGCAACTCAACACCAAGTTAATACCTTATACCTCAAGTTGCGTGTTGGCAGTCGACCCCCTTCCCTCCCCCAACCAGCCACCCATCTCCTCCTCTTCACAAGACCCAACACCGCCAACTCGAGCAGCTTGAATCATTTCATCCGACCATTATAACGTAAGTTACTGGCTGGCATGGCCCAGGTATTATGCATAAATCTCAAGTTTTGTAGGGAAACCCATTTGACCGAAGCCCCCAGAAGAATTTTAATATTCAGGAATATTAAACAAAGTTGTCCCTCCCCCCTTTTTTTTTTTACCGCCTATGTCTCTCCAGCAGCGTGCTACAACCGCCACGCCCTTGACAGACACAGAGCAGGCAAGGACTCATGATAAAGATATAATAAAATAATCACATTAAACAAATAGCAACAACAGAGAACGGCTGAAATAACTACAGTGTGAGTCAGGAGGTTTAGAACGAACTGTATTTGCTCGACCCAAACACATGATACGGCCGGTGGTGCTGTTTGAGGAAAACGTTTCACGGCGAACACAAACGACTGTTTAAGAATAACACGAGGAGAACGTTCTGCTTTAAGCGTGACTGCGAATAACTCGGGGGTGAGGGAATGGCTGCTGATCCCGTGGCCCGCAGGCAAATATCCCGTGCTGAGAGGTAGGAGGAGGGAGGGAGGGAGGTGTGAATGGATCACATTAGAGAACCCCTCGCTCGGTGGTGAGTCGACGGTTGTGGTGGCGAGCAGAGACTGAAGAAGAAGAAGCTCTTACATCAATGTGGGAGCCAATGTTCGCTGGAGCACCACGCCAGACTTCCAGGAAGTGTGTCAGTGAACTGAGTGGCGGCGCTGTGCACTTGATCCCCACCTACGTGTTCGGTAAATAATACCACTTGAAAGAGAACATAACATTCCAATGAACTTTCCGAACCGATGCTCACTTTTTAAATGGTGTGACGAAAAGTATTTACGTACGCTTCGTAGACGAGGGTTAAAATGACGGAAGTTGAGAGAATTGGTTGTGACGTTTTAATGCCGGTGTTGTGGGTGCTGGTATGTATCAGAGCAGGCTGTCAGAAGTTTGGACAATACGAGCAACGCCAGACAACATGGTGGACCACATCACCACCACCACCACCACTAGAGACGCCACCAGCAACTTCTTCCTGGTGATCGTGGGCTGCTGTCAATGCCCTTACTACCCCCCACCCCCACACTTCCAAGAAGCGAACACTGGTAGTCTGGCGGACCACAGAACACCATTAATGAGGAAGGAGGAGGAGGAGGAGGGAATATATAAAACTCCACGGGACTCTTACTGAGGTAAATTCCTTATCGGACTTAGCATAAAACTTCGCCAAAAGGACTCCTTACTTGGCCAGGCCGGAGACTTTCTGAGCCCAGGCAACAATGGTGTTATGCTGAGGAGTCAGTGTTGCAAGACACTCGTCTGATGCTCTAGGGGGTACAATGCCACGGATGTTGGGTTTTTGTACCTAAATACGCCTTTGTGTGGCCATTTTTGGGACCAATTTTTCCACGGCGACCCAAAAGAGGTTTCCAGGGAGTCAGGCTCCTTGAGGAACGACTGTGTCCTGCTTCCTCTGGGTACGTAAAAGGCTATAAAGGTTTATCATAAGACGTGTATTCATTCCTATGTGTCACTTCAGGTACAGTCAAACCAGTTTTACTGGACCCGACTGCAGCCCCCGGTAAAAACCAGTTTCACCACAAGAAACGCTTATGGCGAGCAAAATTTCCCAAGAAGCACAGATACTACCACGTAGAGCAGCCAGTCTGTACAAAGATACGGAGTACACAATGATAAGTTTTCCAACACGGAGTGAATAGAGCCAGTTTGCCGCCGACGAGTATAAACGTTGAGTAATGCCATCTTACCAGGAAGCACACAACGGAATGAGACCAGTTCATTTATGAGCATATACATTGGCTCGGTTCAATATAGCCCCGGATAAAAGCCAGTTGTCGTACAGTTGTTAACCTGGAAAAAAAAAAAGAGGGGAGCCAGGTTTTTCAGAGTGTACGTAACAAACAGTTCCGTACCTTCCACGAACATCTGCCCCGGATGTAACCTGCTGACCACATAAAACTAGTTCTTCCTTAAAAACGTAAGGATTACAGGAAGCCAGCTTTCATATGACCATTCCAAAACCACATCTAAAGCCAAGCGTCGCCAAAAACATCGAAACCAACGGACGAAGCCAACATCCCCCACCTTGAGGAGCACAAACCGGATGGAACCAACCCTTCCAGAAAGTGCAGAGAACGGATGGAGCCACTCTCCCTGGAAGTACCAAACCCCGGATGCTATCCATCTTCCTGGAACCAGCAATTCAGCTCCTCCGAAAGTATACTAACCACATCTTGTCTGGCAGGGCAAAGAAAACGTTCTCACGAGACGTAATACGGTTCCGACCAGATCCATGGGGGTGGTTAACCCTTGAGCACGACGGTACGACCCTTGAGCACGACGGTACGACCACTGAGCACGACGGTATGACCCCTTGAGCACGACGGTACGACCACTGAGCACGACGGTATGACCCCTTGAGCACGACGGTACGACCCTTGGTTATGATTGGCCTGGCCTTTGACCCGAAGCAAGGTCAAAGACCTGATCATCACACCCAACGGCCGTACCGTCTGGCTTAAAGAGCCATAAGGTCACGTGCTCAAGGGCCAAAACATTCTCCAAGGGTCGCATCAACGAGCCCAAGGGTCGTAAAGTTGAGCTCCAAGGGTCGTAACGTCGCAATCAAAGGTCATAACGTCCAGCTCCGGGCTCGCCCCGTCCTCCTCACGCGGTTAAAACAGAGTATAAAGTCAAATTTTTCGGCACAATGACCCTGCTCAAAATGAGGTCAGTTCCCCTCCTCCCCCGTCGTTAGGGCATTCCGCAACGCTTGAAGCGGGGAACCAAATTCCATGTTTTATCGATCTCTCATCAACGCACAATGCCCCTCACTAGTGCCACGCCACTGGGGGAAAAAAGAGAGAGAAAAAAAAGAAAACACTTTCAATAAATCACAAAGGAATCCACTTACCGAGCTGCACCGCTCCTTGCAAGCAGAGGAGTCACGTTGACCGAGACAAGATACGATACACGTAGGGTACAGACACACACACACACACACACACACACGTCCGTGGAATAACATGATACACGGTGCAGTATTAGGCAATAATGAGAAAGTGATAATAAAACCCGACATGCTTCAGCCCAACATATATAATTAGCAGCAGCATGGAAGCAGGAAGGACAGAGAAGTCCCTGACATTTCAATTCAATATTAAGGTCAGTCTGGGAGGGGGGGGGGAGGGAGGGAGAGTGGCCCTTTTCTTAAGAGAGAGAGAGAGAGAGAGAGAGAGAGAGAGAGAGAGAGAGAGAGAGAGAGAGAGAGAGAGAGAGAGAGATGCATCATGGCATGATCTGGCAAGCAATGACCAGCACACTGTCAAATGACAACCACCAGCCAACTAAACTTCCAGGCCAAGAGAACAGACAGAGACGTGAGTCACCAAACGTAAGAAGAAAAATCATTTTTTTCTTTCTCTTTTTTCCAGAAGGCTGAAAATGGTCCATCATTATACGCGAAGAAAACGTGATCCCAGAAACACGTGCAGTTGGTCGGTCGGTGTCTCTCGGGTAACCCGCCAGAGGACAGAGGTACGACCCCTTGAGCACGAAGGTACGACGGCGGTACGACCCACACGACGGCGTGATCGCTGACCCTAAAGTCTTACACGAGCGAAGTCACAGAGGTCATGTCAACCATACCTACAGACCGTTCCGTCCTGCTCGACAGGTAACCTCTGCCCAATTTCTTTAGCTGACGTGACCATCAGCATGACGAGCGTATTCAGATGACCTGGACGGAACAAGCCTCTCTCTCTCTCTCTCTCTCTCTCTCTCTCTCTCTCTCTCTCTCTCTCTCTCTCTCTCTCCCCAGTGTCACCGACACCATCTACCAGGCCCGCCGCGTTCCTCATCACGGGAGAGAAAGACACACAAGTTCGCAACTCACTTCAAGTCTGCTACGGTGCCCTGACCGAGGGAGGGCCTTAGCAAACGTCCAAGTGGGGGAAGCTGGGGAAGTTTATGGCTGGCCCACCCCCTCCTCCCGTGGGTCGGTCCCAGCTGGTGCTTTTGTCTGGTGCCCAGCTGCGAGGGACGGAGCAAAACACACACAAACACACACACACGCACGCACTCACACCTCACAATCATGAGGAATGCCTCGGCGCGCTGGTAAAACTCACTGATGCACTCGGTAACGGGAGCGCCCACGAGGAGAAAAAGACTCAAACATCTCACCCACCGTTGAGACTTTCACTTACCGCTACCCTCCAAGTTGTAAACACAAACATAATGAACCCCCCCACCCTAACCATCCACGAAACAGAGGGGGGGGGGGGGATCCACAATGGTCCCTAACCACCAAAGGGGAGAGAGAGAGAGAGAGAGAGAGAGAGAGAGAGAGAGAGAGAGAGAGAGAGAGAGAGAGAGAGACAGGGTGGCGAGCCAACACACAACAAGAACAGCAACATCCATGGCAAATATAACAAATAACGGGAAGCTGCAAGTCCCCGCTAACAACACTACAACCCACGGAGAGGAAGGATGAGCAACAACAACAACAATTGACTGGCCAGGATTGAGTCTCCTCACTGTTAAAGGAAACTTTTGGCACGTTTTTGTGGCTGAGTTATTAACGTCATCTCCTGTCGCAGGGGTTGCTGGAGATACGGGGGTGGTGAAGGGGAGGAGTGTGGTGGTGTGGGGAGATGTGTGGTGGTGTGGGGAGATGTCTGCTGGTTAGGGGGTGGTGTGTGGTGGTGAAGGATAGTGTTTGGGGGGGGGGTGAGAAGAGGCGTATGGTGGTGAGGGGAAGAATGTGGTGGTGTGGGGAGATGAGTGGTGGTGTGGGGAGATGTGTGGTGGTGAAGGATAGTGTTTGGGGGGTGAGGGAAGGAGTGTAGTAGTGAGGGAAGGCGTGTGGTGGTGAGGGGAGGCGTGTGGTGGCGAGGGCATGTGTGTGGTTGCGAGGGATGGCGAGGAAAGAAGTGTGGTCGAGAGGGGAGACACATGATGGTGAGCGGTGGTGTGTGGTATGGTGAGGGGAGGCGTGTGGTGGTGAGGGGAGGCGTGTGGTGGTGAGGGAAGAGGGAGAGGTGCGCCACGGGGTTGGGAGGAGCGTCGATATCGTCATGGGAACATGGCAGGCTCCCATACTAGGACGTGGGCCGACACCCCCCCAACCCCTCCTTCCCTCCTCACACCGGTTTCCTACCCTCCTCCTCCTCCTCCTCCTTATACTACCCACTCACCCTCATTTTTCCGGCTTCACGTTATTCTCCCTGTTCCCTCATCCTATCCTCCCTTACTACCTACCCTAGCCTCAACCACATCCCTTCTATCCCCTTATACCTTTCAACTCCTCCCTACCTCTTTCTATCCTCATCTACCCATCCTTCAAATCTCCCAGCCTTTCCAAAGACTCCTTCCCCTACTGCATCCCTGGAGAGGCCCTGCCTCCACATCCAACAAACATCGCCACTCCTACACCAAGAGCAAGCTAATGCAATGAATATTTGCATGAATAACAAGTAAATATTTGCATAAATAACAAGTAAATTATGTTTTATGAGTAACGTTGCAAACGCAAGAGAACAGGAGAACCTGGAGAACATCAGCAAAAGCACCAACAAAAAAAAAATCTGGACAACAACAGCAATAACATTATAACAAGAACAGCCCCAAACTATAAACACAACGCAACACCACACCAGTACTAGGGAGGCCAAGCCACCACCATCACCACTACCACTCACCACAGTGGTAGACGAAGGACCTGGCCTGCTAATCAGCGTGGTAGAAGCATAAGTCATCAGCCACACCAACGCACGTGCTTTAAAAAACGTTTATCTTTTTTTATTATTCACCAACGAAAGTGTGGAGTCAGGGTCCCGCATGGCATCTGTCCTGAGCATCAGTGGGAGGCCTGAGATACAGTGGCATCTGTCCTGAGCATCAGGGGGAGGCCTGAGATACAGTGGCATCTGTCCTGAGCATCAGGGGAAGGCCTGAGATACAGTGGCATCTGTCCTGAGCATCATGGAGATGCCTACGACAGAATCTGCACTAAACATAGAAGGGAATGCCTGAGCTACACAGGCACCTGCACGGAGCACAGGAGGAGAGGGAAGGGGAAGGTTTAAGCACCCACAAAGCCCCTTTCCCACATCAAGATGGACCTCCCATTAAAATATAACATTGAGAAGAACCACCAATATACACGACACCAGCTGCTGCTGGTAAAAGAAAAAAAAAAAGAACGTAAAATACATTACTACAAGAAGCAAAATACAACAACTCAAACAGACTACTACAAGAACTAAAATCTGCTTTACACATCATTCACTGAAAAAGAGCGAGATAAAAAAAAAAAAATCTGACCCTCTGTGATTCCAATGGCGAGAAGGGGATTCCGACTTGTTTTCACATCAGTAAATAAAAACACGGTTATGTAAAAGCTTTTTTTTTTTCCTTTATGTACTGACAACGTCCCTTTGTTTCAGTATGTCAAGCTTTTGTTTCAGTGTGTTCAAAAATAAACTTGTTCCAGTATGTAATGAAAAGATTTTCCTTTGTTTAACTAGGTAAAAAAAAAAAGTCCTTTTCTTTCAGTATACAAAAAGCAGAAGTATTTTGAAACTATTCTGAATGTTAAAAAAAAAGCCTGTAACTAAAAGGTCTCTAACATCAGTATGATATACATATATAATTTTTTCATACTATTTGCCATTTCCCGCATTAGAGATAGCGCTAAGAACAGAGGACTGAGCCTTTGAGGGAATATCCTCACTTGGCCCCCTTTTCTGCTCACCTTTTGGAAAATTAAAAAAAAAAACGAGAAGGAAGGATTTCCAGCCCCCCCCCCCGCTCCCTCCCCGTAAGTATTCTTTCTCCTCTATCCCCAGGGATAATGATATATATATATATATATATATATATATATATATATATATATATATATATATATATATATATATGTATATATATAGTGTTACAAACTATGAGAAATCTTAAAGCTGGAGTAATAAGAGGCATTTGTGTCGTTACTTCCGTCTGTGTATATATATATATATATATATATATATATATATATATATATATATAGTTTAGAAAACATTTCGCATAACTTGCCCCTGAAATGCAGTGCGGGGACAGGATGAACCTGGGAACACTGCTGGCGTCCCGCACCGCCAAAATTAACGACCTCTTCTGTTTTTATTGGCCGGGTTGATGGACGGGCCCGGGCCATTCTTTCCTATACGCGAATAAGTTAGACGTTTAACTTTCTTCTTTCTCTCTTTAGTGTTGAGGGCTGTCCCCTTCGAAACCTTCCCCCCGTTTTTTTTTTTCTTTAAATAAACGTTCGTCGAAGGGAAGAAATCATTTTACTATTCTACAGTTTCTTTACTCAATCCTTACACACGGAAAGGTCGCAATAGCCCGAAAGTCCTCACATATAACTTCATACATTTATTTATATATTCCAGTCACCTGCAGCCAGGGGTCAGTTAAAGTTTCCGAGGTAGAAGTCGACACGAATTAACAAGAACACTTGCAAGGGCATTGGCTGGGCTATCTGTGTACCTGTGGCTATTGTGAGGTCCTGCTGAGAGAGGATGTGGTTAGGATGTGGTTAGACAGGATGATTCACTTGATATCCCAGGTTTAGAATGGACCACGTCATGTTTTATTCATTTCTCCGGCGAGACATGACGGTCCGTCCCTCTGGCTTTCCCTCGGAACACACCGGCATCACCGGAGTTCTAAAATGCTTCCTCAAAACACCCGCGAAAAATTTCGGCTTTCAATATTTTACTGCCGATACAAGGCGGAACTCTCTCTCTCTCTCTCTCTCTCTCTCTCTCTCTCCACGGTTTAAACCACTGCAACTTTACAGTCTCCCGGGGAAGGAATATGATGGTTGTATCTCTATAACATCCAGAGGTTACCGGCCATAAACAGGTCCCTTCAGGTCCTTCCCTCCCTGGAGGGCCGGCACGGGAGGCTGGCTGGCTGGCTGGCTGGCTCTCCTCTCTCTCTCTCCCCGCCTCTCCACCCTCACCTCCTCCCCTCCACCTAGACATGAACGCCTTGAATGAAATTTTCTCTCCTATTTCTCGACCGTCGTGAACGATAGCTCTGTGCTCGGTGATTGTGTGGCAATACTGTTAGCCAGGCAAGGTGGTGGTCGAGGCACCGCTGAGGTGGTGGTGGTGGTGGTGATAGTGGTAGTAGAGGCATTAGCAACGGTAGCGTCAGTAGTGGTAGAGGCTGTGGCTGTGATGGCGGTGGTGGCTCAAGAGTGAGAGAGGCAGGCGACACCAGCCGGGGGCTCCGGCCTGGTCTGCGGGGCCAATATGCGAGACACTTCACCTCCTGTCTTCCGGGGGCGAGGGGAGGGGGAGGGGGGGAGGAAACCTGACACAAAAACGTGAGGCTGTGGGGTGGGCTGCTGAGGGGGGGGGGATGAGGACGGGGATGATAGGGGGAGATATTGAGATGGGGAGAATTTACGAGACGGGGCCGTGGAGGTGGGGCGTGGATGGCTCCGTATGGGCGTGGTTGGCCGGAGAAGTCGTGGAATGAAGCGTAGTTACAGGGAGGTTAAGGTCCTGGGCACAGTTTGGGGTGGGATGCAGGCTGCAACGTGGGTTGCGGTCGTGGGCTGTGAGTTCTTGATCTGGGGAGGAAACGGGTGATGTAAGCTTGGAGCCTCCAGGTGCTGGGGTGACGAGCAGAGGTAAATGTTGAGCATAGAGGTATGAAGGTGCTTGAGCCACAAGCAGGCAGAGGCTGCTGTCTTTGGTCACACACACACACACACACACACACACACACACATCACACACACAAACACAAACACACATCACACTATCAACAACTAACACACTCGTTCTCCTAAGTCTCCCTAACCCTAGACTGCACAGTTCAGTTCATCACTGTTTACCAGTCCAGAATAAAGCAAGGACGAGGCATCACAGACCCGAGACAGGCTTGAGCACAGTGAGTCAATTAATATATTGCTCGTGTGTGCTGACAAAGCGTTTCCGTCTCGCACGACAGTTACTTCTCTTAAGCATGAGCTGATGCACTGTTGTACCGCACGAATGATATAACACTGTATCAGATTCTGTCCAATGAAACGAATAATAATAACAATAATAATAATAATAATAATAATAATAATAATAATAATAATAATGACAATAATAATAATGATAATAATAATAACCTTCAATTATCGTAAAACCTTCACACATCATCAAAACCCAACATAAATACTTATATATACGTAACACAATTATAACATCTAAATCACATTACGTCATGGGTAAAAAAAATTGATATACCTCAATACCTGAGCTTTAAAAAGTAATTAACACTGACAATAAACAGTAAACTTGCACATTTATTCTTCTACTGCCCTCCTCCTCCTCCTCCGGTGTGGCGTGGCCTCGGGAGGGGAGCTGCGACCTTCGCCATTAATCCCCATAGGAGGAGTCTTTTCCCTGCACGAGATTCGGGTCATGCAAAGCATGATGTCCACCCCACGTCAGACCCTGAGGGTCCCCCTCCACCCCCCCAGCGTGTCTCCATGACTCTAAACTGGTACACAGGATGATCAGTTTCGCCCAAGTTTTAGAGGAGACACAGAATACTCAGTCTGATGAACTTTCAGGAGACTCTCCTCAAAAGTTGGTAGGCGACAAATTAAACCAGACGGCAGCGTTGGGGGGGAGACACACACACACACACACACACACACACACACACACACACACACACACACACAGAGGGCGGCACGGCTAACATACAAGGGTCGACGCTTCTCCAAATTTAATGGCCCATCTGGCGCGATAAAATGTAAGCTTCTTTTCACCCATCAACACGACGTCCTCACTTGTCATACGGCGAATAAAACACCACGAAAACATATCCACTGGGAAGACTAGACGGTTAGAAAAAAAAATCAAAAAAGCCTCTATTACAGGGAAGGTGTCTCTACCTTGTGTGGAGGCGAGAACTTCTACCTGCAGAGCCAGAGTACCACAAGCTCTCCAACACACGATGGGATCTTGGGCATTCACTGGTGTGGGCCACCACCCCCATGACGTCACCCCGGCCAGGGCCAGAGCGTAACACACTCAACGAACACTTCCCACGACGCTGACATCAATCAAGCTAATATTTAAATTAGTTTTCCGCATAGCTGAGCGAGGATTCACGGCCTGGGCAACCTGCCAGACAGGCCCGGTGTGTGTTTCTTTATAGACAATACACACAACTGTGTGTGTGTGTGTGTGTGTGTGTGTGTGTGGAGAGAGAGAGAGCTATACTGGTGGGGTCCCGCCGTAAGTTATAAGCCCTGTACACCTATGTAAACAGCCGCCATTCATCGTCCACTTACATACCTTCATCATTCCACCCGTGCACCACCACCTCAGCTCATGTTGATCCATGACTTGATCACGTCTTTCCTAACCATTTTCTTCGGCCCGGCTTGGCCTCGTCTCAGATACTCTTCATCGTCAACATCGTCCAAATGATTTAGAAATCTAAAAGGCTATTATTGGGTCTCCCTTGTGTGTGTGTGTGTGTGTGTGTGTGTGTGTGTGTGTGTGTGTGTGTGTGTGTGTGTGTGTGTGTGTGTTTTAATGAGTCCGTGAGTAAATAGGTAAATAAATGTGTGAGTGTTGGTTTATGGTGAGGGGAGGGAAGGGCTGGCGGACAGGGGTCCAGATGACACCTAACCCCCCCCCCCCCAGGAGGAGGAGGAAGGGGGGGGGGTGAGGCAGCGGTGGTCGGTTGCCAAGCGACGAGGGGCCAGCCTTGGGTCTGGGCGTCGTCACCATGGCAACGCGACGCCTACATACCTACCTAACCCACTCCCCCGGGGAGGAGAGAGAGAGAGAGAGAGAGAGAGAGAGAGAGAGAGAGAGAGAGAGAGAGAGAGAGAGAGAGAGAGAAGGATCTAGGTTCATCTGTTTCTGGTCATACTAGCAGACGAGAGAGAGAGAGAGAGAGAGAGAGAGAGAGAGAGAGAGAGAGAGAGAGAGAGAGAGAGAGAGAGAGAGAGAGAGAGAGAGATGGGGATCTGGGTTAATTTGTTTCAGCTTACACTATCAAACTGGCCGAGGTGGTGGACATCTTGCTCAAGCATTGCTGTAGGTGGCACTAACGCGTTAAGCGAACCACCCACGGCAAGCAAGCTAGCAAGCTCCCACTGAGGTTTGCTTAAGCTTGCTGTGGGGGGGGGGGGGGGCACCACCACATCAAGCGAGTCACGAGCAGGGGTGAGTTCCCAGGGCTGCCCTATTTTCCAGATTGCTGTGGGGTGGCACCCCATCAACAGTGCCATAGACACACACAACAAGGAGGTCTCCTCGACGCTGCTTTATCCCCGGTTTGCTGTGGGGTGGCGCCACGTCAAGGCTCCCAATGAGTAGCCTTATCCTACTTGACGGGGGGAGGGGGCCGTCAAGTAGGGAAAACTTAAATTCCCCCTCAATGCTACACCTTATCCCCACTCTGATGTACCGGCATCACCACCACCACATCATGCCACCCACGGCAATGTGGGATAATCCCACGTGACCTTCATCCGCGCCCGCCGCGCCTTCCCCCCTCTCCCCTCCCCTATCAAGTAAGGCAGATATAAAGACCCACTCAAAGAACTGCTTCAACTCGTTGCTTTGTGCAACTTAACAAAAGACCTGTGGTGTGTGGCGGTGGTCAGTCGGGCTCTCGAGTGAATGTCCTGTCCACTACGTGAATAAGAGATTGTACATGAGTTCCCTCCCCTCCCCCTTACCCATCTCTCCTCCTCCCCTCCCCCTTACCCATCTCTCCTCCTCCCCTCCCCACTCTCGCTGACCTCGGGGAGGGAGGAGGAGGAGGAGGGAGGGTAATGGTGGGAGGGGAAGGGGTGGCGGAGGGGGGTAGGGGGATACGACCTGGCTGGCCTGCGACCCACACACACACAATGGCCAATGAACACTCCGACGAGATATATATGCAATAAAACCCTTCCCCTTTGGCTATGGACAACTCGAGGGAGGGAGGGAGGGAGTGGAGGGAGGGAGTGGAGGGTATTGTTTAACACAATGGTACGACCCATGGACGCACCGACACGACCCTTGGGTAAGACAGACAGCCACCCTTCTGAACCGGTCGAACCCAAGGCTCGTATCGTCGTTCACAAGGGATATGCTGTCGTGCGCAATGGAGTAAAAAAAAAAAAAAGAAAAGAAAAGAAAAAAACACTTTTTTCCACTAGGAAACTCCACAAAACAGTTTCCCTCACGCTGAGGGAAAGAGAGAAACTGCTGCCTGGGAAGCCAGTGGTATAAACAGGTGCAAACACTCTTCCGACTGAGACAAACACACACGTGCCAACAATTAAGCCGAGGGTGCAAACAAAACCTTTTCCTCCCCACTCCAGTAAACACCGAAAGTCGCCACGCGATGAAGGCAAACAACTAAAAGCTTTCACCTCGCCTGATGCAAACAAAACACTGCAAACGGAGCCGGTGGTGTAAACAGGTGAAATACAGACAACAACACTGTGTTGCATAAGCTGACGGAGACAAACGGACGGCAGTAAATTATTACAACCCAAACAATAACAACACCACGTCAGGTCTTGACCCATGACAATACCAACAACTGCATCAGGCCCAGACCCACGACAACACCACAACAATATACAACACCACAACAAGCCTGAACCCCAGAACAACAACACCACAACACTAAGCCTAGACCCACGACAATAACACCACCACAACAAGCGTCGACCCACGACAATAACACCACCACAACAAGCCTAGACCCACGACGATAACGCCACCACCACAAGCCTGGCTCCACGACAGTAACAACACATCACTACCCACCAAAGTAAAAACGCACCTTTTATTGCAGGCGTCGGGCGCTACATTCACTGTTATGGGCACAAAGACACCCAGCTGCAGCTGGTGTTTAATTCCATCAACTGAATCCGCTAGACAGCTGCGTGGGGGCAGGTGTGTGGAACGCCTCCACCATACCAGAGTTGCGACAGGTGTTGTGAGAGGGATGAGCAGGTGTACAGATGCTGAGGGACTCCTGTACTCAGACTGGACGCTTACACCCTTCATTCGCTGAGGCTATGGAGCTCAAGATACATTGTGATAAAGTGAAGGGAGGAACATGTTATACGAACTCCCTCCCTGTGTGTCGGACCACAGGCGTAAAGTTGGATGCCATGCGTGCATCACGCGTTAAACCACGTCTGCATTCGTTAAACTACGGCCACGCACGTTCCAAGTCCAGTCCAACGAGTGTTCAACTAAACCTACGCGAGTCCAGGTACAACGCTCAAGTCTTCAGCATCATCCAAAACCCCAGAAAGTAAAACCTAAAACAAGTTTTTTTTTTTTCCTCCTCCTCCTGGCCGGGGAGAATGGCGGCTTGCTACTTTCTTCTGGCCGTGAGGGAGGTGAGGTTGGCTGACGCTCGCCTACTCTATCACCCAACCCTTCATCAAGCCGACACTGGGGCTATAAGTAACGTGTGATGGCATATTGCCTACCCCGAGTTATGTAGCACAGTAGGGACTGGTCCGGCACCCCTGACTCTGCTTAAACACAGCCCCAGGGGGACCTGAGTCTAAGGTGACGATGGGGGGAGTGTAGATCTTTGGGTGTTAGGAGGCGACCCTACCAATGGGGTCACAGGTATCTGGGGGTCAGAACAGGTGTGTGAATGTGTAATTACCTAATGTGCTGTATGGATGAGGGAGTGTCACACCTGTGGGCCCCCTTCTCTTGAACATTCACTGGTACCCAACACCTTCGTAAATGCATGCATTATCCACGTCCTCAGACATTCTATTCCATTCACCCACTTTTCTTATACAGTGAAAATACGTCTTCGCATATTTCTTTAAACAATTTTCTTGATTAACTGTTACGTCCTGAGGATGCTCTATCCTTACATCTCTCGAAGAACCGTTCACTGTCCACGTCGCTGATCTCAAGCAAGGTTTAAAAACTTTAAGGTTGTGATCAGGTCACCCTCACTCAACTTTCTTTCAGGCTGTGTGTGTGTGTGTGTGTGTGTGTGTGTGTGTGTGTGTGTGTAACCCCCTGGGTGTTCAGGAATGACCCACCACCATAATCATCACCACTTGGCACAAGCAGGGAGAAGGGAGAGGGACCCTGGTCAAGGGAGGGAGGGAGAGAGGCACTCTATACAGAGTGCCAACACACGGGAGGTCTCTCCCAACTTTTCTGGCACTCATAACATCATGGACATTATTACTGCCAAGACTCATTCATTCGTTCATCACATCTAATTCCCCTTTACTGTCGAGAGAGAGAGAGAGAGAGAGAGAGAGAGAGAGAGAGAGAGAGAGAGAGAGAGAGAGAGAGAGAGAGAGAGAGAGAGAGACGGTTCGAAAATAATCCTGACACACCTACACAGCTGCCCTAAATACACCTTCCCGCACCTCCACCCACGACAGATATATGCCCTCCCACGGCGTAAGAGGGGAGGAAGAAGAAGAAGAAGCATGCTTACCTAATCCCAGTGACCTTTGTGGATGCCAGCCAATCCCTCCAGGAAGAAAAAAAAAAAATATATATATATATATCTATATACACAGAAATATTACGGTATAAAACTGTAGCCACAGATCCTGCACACCAGAAGTTTTCACACGGGGGCTAAATGTGTCGTGTTTTTTTTTCCCCTCCCTGAATCTCCTCCTCATTGTGAAGACAAAAGTTTAGCTAACAGATTCCTCACATACCTTGGAGGCCACAGCTCAATCAACTCGCACTGCAAGGCCATCATACCTGAGGGACAAAATGGGGAGAAAAAAAACATTAATACTTAACGCGAGGAACCAAAGTGGATATGAGAGAGAGAGAGAGAGAGAGAGAGAGAGAGAGAGAGAGAGAGAGAGAGAGAGAGAGAGGCAGATCTATACATTGCACCATCAAACGTTAACACTACAAAACTGTAATCCTGTCAAAGACATGTCGTCATATTTGACGATGCTGGCGAGTTTGTCAAAGTCATGTACTGTGAAACAAGAGGTCTTTCGTTTCTCACGAAATGCACATCCCGGATGATCCCAGGCTTGTAAATAATCCCCTTCCGCCTTTCTTGTTGTAAACTGTTTACAGAGATGCCCCAGGACCCGGGCCAACAATAATATACACAGGGAAAAATGCATCGACGGATATAACAAGGGGTTATTTAAAGCTCTCTGAACACGACCCCTCCCACCCCCTTAACCTGCTGGCAAACAATCCCACATCTGGGGACCTTCTGCCACAGCTTCCACTACACCACCAAAGCCTCCCTTAAACTATCCCAGCCTCCATCCCACTAACACAGCCTCCGCCACAACATCCCAGCATCCACCACACCTACCACAGCCTTCACCACACCACCACATCATATGACATCTTCTACCACAACCTCCATCATATTTTGAATACAAATCATGCACACCACCACCACCACAACACTCATCACCACCAGACAAACATCATCACTATCATCAACCATCATTAAACTCTCGCCACCATTAAGGCAGAACAGGCATCATCAAATCACCAACACAACAAAAAGCCAACACCACCATCAGTGTTCACTGCCATCATAACAACACACAACATCAAAGTATCAACATAAAAAGTTTAGCAAAGCACAACACACCACTACTACACAGACCCCTCTCGTCACAACAACAGACACACCGACCTCCCACGAAATCACAACAGAGGCTGTGATCCCATCATCACAACCTGTCTACAACAACACCACCACCACCACCACAACAAAACATCACGAAGAACTTCCCCCATAGCACCAGGGACGCCCATACACAATCAAGGACGCCCTTGTACCTACCATCACCAGGGGCGCCCACGTAACACCAGGGACGCATCCATAGCGACGCCCTTGCACCACCAGTGTACCACTATGGACACCCCCGTACCGCCCCAGGTTCGCCATCCATCATTAATCAACATTAAACCTGATGCTTCTACAGCACTTCCGTTCTTCCTCAGTCCAAAATCCATCGCCATCCTCTACACCCACGCCACTCCAAGGTTTTTACCACGCCACTCTAGGGTCTTTAAACACCATCTCACGGCTGTTACACGCCACTTCTGGGGGGTTTTAAACACCATATCATTTTTATGTCTCTCTCGAGGTTGGAACGCTCGCAATACTTCTATCACATACCAACAAATAATAATAAAAATAATAATAATAATAAAAATAATACATTGTTTTATATACAAGCTGAGCCAGAAAATGCGACCGTAATTCGCAATTTTCACCGGGCAATACCTGGAAGAGGTGCAGGACGACCTGTTCTTCGCCTCCCGCTGTGGAATCCTGGATTACATCCAGGAATGGAGAACCGGTAAATTGCACCAGGCACAACTGCAGTCATAGGTACGCTGTTCCAGGGACAGGTACGAAGTTCCAGGCACAGGTACGCTGTTCCAGGGACAGGTACGAAGTTCCAGGCACAGGTACGCAGGCATAGGTGCGCTGTTCCAGGCACAGGTAGGGTGTTCCAGTCACAAGTACGCTGTTCCAGTCACAGATACACTTTTCCAGACACAGGGACGTTGTTCTAGGTCCTATGGTAGGCTGTTCCAGGCACTGATACGCCGTTCCAAACATAGGTAGGTTCTTGCAGGTCCCATGGTACACTGTTCCAGACCTTTCCCTTACTGATGAAGACAAAAAGTCCTTAACCCTGTTCCAGACTGGCACTGGCTACCTCTCATTTCCAGACCCGTAGCCTTCGCAGCTGTGATCTTAAAGGAGCTGCAGGCAGAGCGAGGCAGCGGTGTGCCTGGAGCAGCAGCAGCAGCAGCTGGAGGCAGGGCGGGAGATCCTCCCCCTCGCGTCTATCACCACATTCCCTTTAACCTAAATGGGTTGGAAATCCCCCCCCTCCCTCCCTTCTCCCCTCCCCCCATCCAAGCCGGAGATTAATTATGAGCTGGGGGACTGAGCGGCCAGGAATCCTGCTGCTGCTGCTGCTGCTGCTTCCCCTTCTGCTACCCCCCACCCCCCACTAGTCTACTGCTGCCTGCTGCTGTTTGTTTTTGAGAGAGAGAGAGAGAGAGAGAGAGAGAGAGAGAGAGAGAGAGAGAGAGAGAGAGAGAGAGAGAGAGAGAGAGTTGAAGAGCGCATCCTGGCAAATGGTGCAGGTTTTGTGATGTGTGTGTGTGGGAAGGTTTCCTGAAAACGTGTTTTCTTTTTTTTTCCTTCTGTGTGTGTGTGTGTGTGTGTGTGTGTGTGTGTGTGTGTGTGTCTTCTCTATCTCCCCCCTCCCGGCCCACTGGGGCGTGTGTGCATGTAATACTGTTGTTTCTTGTTAGCTGAGGGATGGGATGGGATGGGGAATGTAGCTAAAGTGGAGCTGTAGATTGTTCATTGTGTACACCGACGGACGGCCGAGGAGGTTCCTCTCTTGGTGGTTTGAGGCTCCGCGCGAACCACGGCTTATAATGCCGCTGTTCTGCTGCAGTTAAACCCCTAAATTGCTGCTGCTATTGCTGCTGTTCCCCCTCTGCCGCTTCCCCACCCTCCTTCCTCTCAGACTGTGGCTGCTGCATTTCTCCTGCTGTTACCCCACAGCGCTGCTTCTCCTACTGCTCCCTGACTGCTGCCCTATCCAGCTGCATTGGTGAGCGTTGGTCGTGCTGCAGTGGTAACGTGTTTCCAGTCAAAGAAGCCCAGCTGCACTGGGAGTGGTTGAGGTGCACAGCTGATGATTCTGTTCATCCAGAAGTGGTCCAGCTGCATTGTTGAAGGTCCAGCAGCGGTTCAGCTGCACTGAAAACAATCACATTACACTGGCGTTGGTTGAGGTGAAGCACTGATGATTCACCTGACTACCGATGGCTCAAATGCATTGTTACTAGTGTTCCAGCTGTTTCACGATGCTGGTCAACCTGTGCAGCTGATAACCCTGTTGCAGTGCAAAACTGCAAGTCATCTTGCTGTAAGAGTGACTGTACAGCTGTACTTATGGCACTGCAACTACAGGAAAACTGGTCCGACTACAGTGGTACAAGTACAGCTGCAATGGTAATGACCAGCTTCACTCACAGCAGCACTGATACAGCTGAAGCGCAGAAGCTGCTGGTACAGTTAGACCGTTGCTGCTGCTACACTTTCGGGGGTCCATCTGCACAGTATGGTTCAGCTGCACTGTCTGCTAGTACTTCAGCTGCAGTGGTGGTATCCATGTACCCATGGCTGTCAAGTTCCATTCCTAGCCCAACTACGTTGGTGGTAAATCCAGCTTTACTGTTCGTGAATCAGCTGCAATGATGAGGGATAATAAAACAGCGATGCGACAGCCTGCTGTTGTACGTGGTTCAGCTGCTGCACTGATAACCCAACGGCATAAAGCAATGGTACAGGAGTTACACAAACGATGGCACATCTCGGTCTCTGATCAGCTGCACTGGTGGCGGCCCAGCTGCATTTTGTCATGAACTAGAGGTGGACTTCCAGCTGCACTGGGTGTGAGCGTGGCAGTCGTCTAGCTGCACTGAGCTGTAAGGGATTTCATCTAACGGCAGACAGATACTTTATCATCCCATGGCGGGAATTACCGGAGGTCTGCAGGTAAGTGGTACAGCTGTACAACTGTACCTGTACTACCGGACGGTGCGACTGCCAGCGCCCGGCTGCAGTGCCAAAAACTGAGGTCCCCCCCAGCCCACTGCAATTGGCAGTGATCTTGGGACTCCACCAATGAAAACACATCGACCTGACAGCCAAATGAGAGAGAGAGAGAGAGAGAGAGAGAGAGAGAGAGAGAGAGAGAGAGAGAGAGAGAGAGAGAGAGAGAGAGAGAATCCTCCAGGCAGCTTACATTCGACCACAATGCAATTTCTTCCACCTAACTCGCTCTGGCATTAGATGCCATACTCCTCACAATCATTACCAAGGGATCCTGCCTCCCGCCCAGTCTCCACTTAAATGATAATGCAACTCACACACACACACACACACACACACACACATATATATATATATATATATATATATATATATATATATGCCTCTTGTTAAGCTTCTGGGCAAGACGCCCTTGGGTCCAATGAAGGCCTGGCCTATGTCCTGAGCCTTGAGGCCTTAAGGGTTGCCCTTTGACCTGAGCCTTAATGGGTCAGGTCAAACGCCAGGCCCTATCAACCAAGGGTTGTGCTCAAGGGGGGTTGGGGGAGCTAATTGCTTGTTTACAATCGGAAGCCAAAGTTCACGTCATTTTCCAGTGGCATCAGCGAGCACCGAGTGAGACAACTGTCTGATTCTCGCTACGAGAGCTTCGTTGAGAGGTTGTGAGAGGTTGTGGTAAACTCGGCCGTCTGGCAACAATCTGCAAGAACAGCAGGAAACGGAGGAGGGACAGCAGGAAAAGGAGGAGGGACAGCAGGATGGACAGCAGGAACAGTGGGAGAGGCAGCAGGAAAAGTGGAGGAGGCAGCGGGAAGGAAGAGCAGCAGAAACAAAGAGAGAGCAGGAACAGTAGGAGGGACAGCAGGAGCAGGGGCAGTAGGAAGTGGAGGGTGTGTGTGTGGGGGGGGGGGGGTAGAAAGAGCAGGAGTGAGTTGGTGAGGTTCAAGACGATCCTAAAGCTGCAGATCCAACCACCAGTGAACCATTACATACATAACCCGACTCCATCCCGCCCACACACACACACACACATTTCATGTATCCCATCCCACCCTCCTCCCTGTCCACAGACGTTCACGATGAACACCGGCAAACCACAGCAACATCTACACAGGCACAATACAAACACCGTCAGACTTCACCATCAAAATAAATATATAAATAAGTTCAGCATGACTATCAACAAACCATTATAAACATTAAAAAAAAGAACATTAGCATCAACGTCATCAGGCTTCAAAACAAATGTCAGCAGATTCGTATTCAATGCATTACCATCAATAAACCACTTTTAATAAACCTCTCTACTTTACTGGAAGAACCCTTGAGCACCCCCAACACCACAGCAGTCAACCACAAATGTTATTCTTCTGTCATAATTACACCATATACAGGAGGAGGAAATGCTCCGCCAGGCTGGCCAAGCAAGGCAGGCTTATAACTTATGGTTAATATCAGCTTCCTGTATTACAACCTGTGTAGGAGTTGAGTGTAGTTGTACACCCAACAGCCTCGCCGAGGGTGTTGGGTGTCTGCACAGCTACTTCAGTGACTCCTCCCGTTAATCTACTCCCCGCTGTATCAATACACACTCAGCTGTATCGATACACACTCAAAATACAACAGCCTCTGGTCGTGTTGTCTATACACTTATCTACACCCCCTGACTGACGGAGACGTAATGATACACTTACGTACTACACGTCATATGTAATGATGCAGTTACTTAATACACCCTCTTCTACACACACACACACACACACACACAAACACTTATTATCATCACTTCAACACTACGTCTCATTCTGCACCCTGAACACTACACCCCTCTCTACACACTTTCCCAAGGAGTGGCAGCACAAACACACACGCACGCTATAAAAACAAACACATTGGTAATGATGCAAAGCATAGTACACCGTCTGATACAGACGGACGTCAACCACAGGTGATCTGAGGATCAGCAGGAGTGGAGGAGGTAGGAAGAGGAGAGCGTGGGGTCGGGGAGGAGGCAGGGTTAGCGTGAGGTCTGGCCAGTTATTAACCGCTACAGACCAACTGTGGAAAGCTATCTGTTACATGGCACAACCTGCAGTACGAGAAGTTTTCCCCTTTAAGGAACTGGAGGGGTGGGTGCCCCAGGGAGCAGCGCTGGGTCCGATCTTGTTTGTCGCCCACCACTCACGATTCCCACTCACTACTCGCTGAAAGGCTTAACACATCTCGGATCACTGGGTTGACACAGACCATTACGTGATCCAGGGTGTGCAGGGTGTGTGTGTGTGTGTGTGTGTGTGTGTGTGTGTGTGTGGATACAGTGAGACACTACTGTCGAGAGCTCCCATTTGGGATACCAAGAGACGAATGTGAAATACCTGTGATGATCTCGGTACCTACCTCAAACGAACTCTGAATAAGTACGCGATTCCCTTCACCTGATACCGCAGTCTTCGTGAAAATGTCAAGCTTGGGAATTATTCAGGCCAAACCTATCTTAACATACACACACAGGGAGGCATTTGAGGTCATGCACCCAGCCTCCTCTGCTGGCTCAGCAACATTATATCTAGTGACCAGCACACAGTTATCGCTGATGAGATTGTAGCAGATAAAAGTATATATATATATAAATGTATTCTTATGTCTCCAACACAGGACACTTGTACATAAGCGTCTAGAACGAGTATGAATATACATATATATTTTGATGACTTACAATGGGAAAGAAAGAACACATCCAGAGATGGGCGTCTCGGCTTAAAGTCAACAAACACAGTTACTGGCACTTGTGAATGACTTCAAGGTGTTGAGTCATGGAAGGAGGGAGTGAGTAACCATTCACTGGTTATTTCGACCGTTTTTACAACCCATCCAGCCATCCATACAACCCTTACCTAACCTAACCTATCTCACGTACCTCACCCCAGCAACACAACCCAGGAAAGCCAGCCCTCTCCCCCCCAACCAAACCAGAAAACTCTCCACTAACCAGCCTGACCGGCCAAACCTCACTAGGGCAACCTGATCAGGAAGTAACAATTCATTTTTCCAGCGGACCAAAATCCAGGATCTTCGAATGGCAATCTTGACAGGGGGGGGGGGGGTGGAGTTGCCACCTTTGACAGTGACAATATAATTTTCTCTCCAAGTATAAACGCCCAGCGTTAACGCGAACCAATTAGCGAATAAGCACAAAGGACGTCACACGACAAGACCGTAAAACGCCATGGAACATTCGGAGAAAAACATTCGTACGTTCCATGGCGACATTCAGGCCCGGATATTTGTATACGGGACTTCGTTGTGAATTCATCCGGGCCCTCCAGCCGCAAACATACCAACGCGCTCCTGGCTCTTTAGTGAGCGTCATTATCGTTTTCGGTCAATCTAATTCTCTTCAATAAGAAGCATCATACGTATCATTCTTCAACAATCTAACTCTCCTCAAAAAAAACAAGCATCAAAATCATTCTTTATCGGTCACATTCAATCTCCTTCATAAACTGTTCTCATTATCATCTCTCAGCAACTGATTAAGGCACTTAACCTTGTCTTAGCCACGATACTACATGAAGCCCGAGTCATGTCTTCGACTGAGTGTCCGACCGGCTGTAGGGGTTAGGAGGGATGGGAAGGAGTGAATTAGGGGATAGAGAGGTGATTGGAGAAATAATGAGGATGAAGAAATAAAGGAGGAAAGAATGAAGAAGTGAGGATGAAGAGGAGAAATAGACCACGCCTGGAATGAGAAGACAATTCTGAAAATTCTTGACATAACGTAACGCAGTGCAGCCTACACCACACAACAACAGACTGTGTACTTAAAAGATCTCGAGCGTAACACGTTACATGTAACAACATAATGCAGTAACGACGCAAAACAATACAATGCACGTTACAGAATACAGCAGTGACGATACAAACGTGATGCAACGCAGGTTCTCACGGCAGCACCCACGTACATAAGAGGCCCTCTAGATAACTTCCGCTCCTCCATGAGCTAAATATAATCGAAACAAACAAACAAAAAAATAGTGAGCTCATTAAGTAATAGGAATCTGGGTATCTGTAATTATATGTCGTCAAGGACGCTCTTCCCGGAGGCTCCTGCGCTACTATCATCAGCAGGGAAAGGAGGATCTTCTTCGAAATGAGGGGTTCTTTGAGGGGGGAAGGGGGCTGTTCTTCCACGGGAGAGCCTCGCCGAAGGTGACTTTTCACTCGCAGCGTTACCACGAGCAGGCGGAGCCCGGTAACGCCTCCTAACTTTGGATGCCATGATATATATCTCTTTTGCCTATTACATGTAAGCAATTAATTTCCCATCGTTCAGAACATCTTGGTTAGAGAAGGTTTCCACCCCCAAAAAAGAAAACTCTTTCCCAAATTAATATGCATATCTATGCTACTAATTGCCCCTAAATGTAACCAGCTGGCCCCAACCAGCGCAGGCGTCATCTGCGGTTTAAGAACACAGTTTGTGTCACGTATTGTTCCTGAGTTATCGTGCTCATGTGTCCTCAAGACAGACCGCGTAATGCCCAGCACACCGGGGCAGTCGCCGGCCATAACAATATGCTGTAGTAACGGTGAAAACATTAGCAGCAAGGGTTGCAACACGGCGGCTCGCACTATCCCGACCTCGCTTATGCCTGTGAATAAAGCAGAGGCTGGCGTGAGAGCCGAGGGGTAGGGGGGTCACCCGAGGTCAAGGTCAGGGTGTAGCGTCTGTCGCAGTGTCACTGGGAAGGTCAGGGTCGCAGTGTAGCGCGCGGTGTGGTGTACTTGGTAGAACACTGTCGTCTCCCGTCTTGGGGGCTAGACACCATGCGACACAATGCCCTGACCGGATGCCACAGTCACTTAACAATGACTCACTTCCACACACAGACAATGGAGGCGGCCATTTACTGTCGCCGAGAGTGGTTTATACCATCCCCCTTACCCCCTTTCCTTAAGCACAGCCCTCACCCTCACCACCACCACTTCCATACTTCCCAACCAATCGCCCCTAGACCCCGTCCTCCTCCTCCTCCTCCCAAATCATCTAGACCCACACACATTAGCACTCACACCCCCTCCTCCTCCTCCTCCTTTTTCTA
Organism: Panulirus ornatus; assembly: GCF_036320965.1. Classification (NCBI taxonomy): domain Eukaryota; kingdom Metazoa; phylum Arthropoda; class Malacostraca; order Decapoda; family Palinuridae; genus Panulirus; species Panulirus ornatus. The sequence goes on along the minus strand of NC_092252.1, from coordinate 2,798,692 downwards.
ATTAGGTCTTCTTCCCCCAACGACCATCACTGTATCCACCCGTCCCCTCTACATCCTCACTTTCCCAATCACAACCTCTACCCACTCCTGCCCACGGCGGTTCTGCTAACTGTCTCCCTTCCTCCGACTTGCATCCCTCTTTCATCTTCTCAAGAAATCATTGCAGATATGTTATCAGTGAGGCGAAGTGTTTCTTTATCCAAAGGAAGAGATAAGGTCTCTTTTTCCACTGGTACGAAGTAGGTCTTTCTGGTCTTTGGCCACAAGTATCTTTTAACCAATTCTGTCGCACGAGCTATCCTTGACTTTTCTTTTCCGAGCACACTAAAGCCGCCTCCCCCATTGGCGGAGCAATTCCTTTTTTAGGGGGTCTCCTTTCTCCCTCTCACTCCACTTTGGATGACTGTAACATTCCCTCATTCCGTGAAGCCCCTCATACTAACCCTGTGTCCCTACCTGTAATCTCTTTTCATGCAGTTTAAAAGGCACTTCTCTCTCTCTCTCTCTCTCTCTGGATGCAAGCAAGAGATACAGACCAGACAGCATTCTCCTCCACTTCAAATCCGCTCCACCTCCTCTTCCTCGATCACCGTCTCGTCGCGCACAACCACGGTCATAAAATGAGATTCGGAATACGTCTCCCCGTGGGACAGACGCAATCTAATTAGGTTCAGTGCCCCTAAAACCCACCTTCTTTCACGAACCCCTCGTAGCTCTCCCAGCTTCTTTGATGGCCTCATAATTTCCCCATTCAGTATAAATACTCGGTATCAACATCGTTAACAACTAATCCGTCTTGGAAATCCCATATCACCCAAATAATTAAGTCTGTTTCAAGTGCCGATGAGTCTTCTGCTCTACAGAAAGGGCTCCGATTACAGCACGGACTACTTTCTCCTTGTGTGAAGTACTGCCCTCACGCGGGGCTCAAGATGTTCAAGCTCTACTTTCTTGGTGGGTAAGGTCGAGCCACAAGCAATCCAACTTATCATCAACTCTCCCAAGTCTGACCTCAAAACCTGGACGGGCTTGCCCCGCGCTGCAGTGCTGGTCTCTCCTTTTCCCTGCGGTTTCTGCTCCCGAGGGCTGGCTGCTTGTGTGCCCCTCACCACTCGTTAGACCGCGTAATACCGGCCAATCTACAGCGTTACCAAAAAATATAAAAACAAAGTGAATGCGTACACGTTGGAAACTTTAGGGTGGGCTGTTGTGATGTCTGCTTGTTCCTCTACATCAACAAGCTTTGGACACTCTTTACCTCCCCATGTCCCCTCCCCCATCACCACTACTACTCCCCACCATCCCCCTCCTCTCTACACCCCTCCCCACTCCTCTCTAACCCACACCGCCACTCAACAATCCAGACACAAAAGCACACTCAGAGACTGGACAAGGGCCCACAATCCATTCTCAAAAGGCAAGGCTATAAATCTTACTAATCGACAGACAGCACAAACATCCAATGCCCCCAGAAGACTGGCTAATCCTGACGGCCGGCATCAACATCCAATCCCGGGGAAAGACTGGGGTTAATCTTCCTAGACCGAGTCTCAGCATCCATGCCCAACCACGAGAAGACTGGATGATCCTAGGGCAATGTCATCATCAATACCCAATCCTCCGGGAAGCAGGCAGCCTCAACCCTCTCCATACTGGCAACAACAACAACAACAACAACAACAACAGCTTCCCAGCAACGCATTATGCATAACAGTCCTCATAAACTGGTCTCATGAATGCATACATGAGGCCATCATCTTGATCTCCCCCCACCACCCCCTCACCAGCTGGTGGGGCCAACAGGAACATGCCCGGTCATTACTCTGAATAATTTACAACCAGCAGATTATTCACGCCGCCAAAATATTCATGCCACCAAAATGAAACCTTCATGCAGATTCTCTCTCTCTCTCTCTCTCTCTCTCTCTCTCTCTCTCTCTCTCTCTCTCTCTCTCTCTCTCTCTCTCCCCTCCCCCCGATCCCAAACCCTCCAACCCCACCAGGACTTCACACACCCACGCGTTCATTTGCATTTCAAAAATGCTTTTACTTTTGTCATATCCGGAATCCCTACCTGTTCACTCCAGGTCTCACCGATAATGTAACATTTTCCCCCCCTCCCTCCCTACAACACTTGTGCTACAACGCGCTACAACTGGGACCACTGGAACACTGGAGGATATGAAGACCCATGGATATCAAAGAAGAATCATGCAACGAGACTTTTTTTTTGCAAGTGTTCTAATCTATTCCGGCCCTGGATCATGACGGACGCAGCTGACTTAAAACTCGCACTTCTTCCCACAGTTAAAGTACATGAAATTTGTGTTATGAGTGAGGATGGCGTGTCTTGCGCCGGGCTAAGTGTGTCAGGGAGTCGGGGTCTGAACGACCACGCGGAGGTAAAGCGGACAACCAAGCCGCCTCTCACGTTTGTAATTTCAACAGCAATTTTCAGGTAATGGATGGAAGGCACACCGCAAACCTCACACTCCCTCAAACGATTCGTCCCGAACGTACTGACGTGAAATGCTGAGGAGGTCACTGCCCTATTTTCATCCATGGCCTGGCCTCCATACGCTGGCCTGGAAGAGAGAGAGAGAGAGAGAGAGAGAGAGAGAGAGAGAGAGAGAGAGAGAGAGAGAGAGAGAGAGAGAGAGAGAGAGAGAGAGAGGTCTCCACTTCGAAACACCAGGTGGGGTGGCTCCTTGTTCCTGTAGAGCGATCACTGTGCTAGCCACTGGGGGGAGAGGGAGGAGGAGTTCGCTGGACCTTCTTCGTCTTACAACGAGGAGCAGAACGGTGTCAGTGTTGGCTGGGAGGGAAGGCTGGCCCGCCGTGTTGCTGGCGGTGTCGTGTGCGTCGACTTGGCTGGACCGCGGCTGCAAAGGTGATGACTGGGCACAACACAAAGACGGCCGCGGGGGTCGTGCGAACCACACGCAAGCCACACGAAACAACTGCCGTTCTTTTGGAGGGTTTTACTTTCGTGATTTCGTGAGTGTGTGTGTGTGTGTGTTTGCGTGTGTTGTAACAGCTGCTACACATAGCATCCGCGGCCCCACCCTAGTAATTTTTTTTTTTGTTTAATTGGGTGGTTAAGGGGGAGGGCGCTGTCGGGAAATGGAAGACTGTTACAGTGTAGTACAGATGTATTTATGGCGTTAGGTTTTATTGCAGTGTGTGTGTGTGTGTGTGTGTGTGTGTGTGTGTGTGTGTGTGTGTGTGTGTGTGTAGGAAAAGGGGAGGGGGGGTGTCTGCTGAAAACGCATTTTTTTTTTTTGGGGGGGGGGGGCCTTATATACCACCCCTGGCAGACTCGGTGTGTGTGTGTGTGTGTGTGTGTGTGTGTGTGTGTGTGTGTGTTGCTGTTTGTTGATTTAGGAGGAAAACTGATGACGCTAATATATATATATATATATATATATATATATATATATATATATATATATATATATACTGTATATATCGATGGACGACCAGAGCCCCTCTCCATGGTGTCCAAACCCCCATCACAATCCCCTCCGTCTGACCACTCATATCACCTCATTAAAACTAAGTTTCCAGATTGGAATTAACATCTCCCTCCAAGGGCCAAATACCTCTCTCTCTCTCTCTCTCTCTCTCTCTCTCTCTCTCTCTCTCTCTCTCTCTCTCTCTCTCTCTCTCCTTCATTCTAACCTTTTTTTTCAGATTTCTGACAGCTATGACCTGCCTTTAACACCACACACACACACACACACACACACACACAAAGACACAGACATACACACATCCCCGACCTCCTCCAACACTCACCACTAGTTTTGGTCGTCGCTACTACCACCATCATCAGCCTTCCCAAACTTATCACCCGCTGTCACCACGACCACTATCACCACCCTTACCTCCCTCTCCCGCTACCACGAGTCCCCTCCACACCACCAGACGTCCTCCACGGCCATGATCAAACATTCCACCAAGATCAGAACCACACCAACACAACTCGCAGACAAAACTCCTTTCATCGCCTGAGTGTTTCAATATCAGCAGGCAAACAGATCCCTCCTCCACCCCACCCTCCCTGGGCTGCCTCATCAGTCTAACTCTTGTGTGATCATGTCACGCCACACAACCCCCCACACCCCACCCCAGTACATCCGGAAGCTACCCCCCCCCCCCCTCACCCTCCCCTCCTCCTCATCATCATACCAACGTAGTCATCCTCGAAGGTCATCCTCATCTTCAGTGTCTGTACATTTTCAAGACTAGATCCTTACGTAAAAAAAAATAGTGTTTAAACTTCTGACGTTTAATGTACCAAAGATAACTTCATAGATTACATAATTCCATAAGTAACATGAATTATCTTCAATAATTCCGAGAGTACCATGGGTTACCTGAAGGAGCTGTCGTCTGTATTCTTCAAGATTCCAACTAATTTACCGTGAGGGAACCACACACACAGACATCCATCTCAATAGCCACGCACGACCTAAGCAGATCTAGTCACTTTAACATCACTTACGTAAGTTAATTGAGGAGACATTTCCCGGTAGTTAACCTGTCTAAACTAACGCCAGACTAATAGTCACTTTGTTCTCTCTCTCTCTCTCTCTCTCTCTCTCTCTCTTGTGTCCCAGTAAGTTCCTTAATGAGCTTTGATTCCTTGAGCTTCCGATTCGATCCTTGAGCACGACGGTACGACCCTTGAGCACGACGGTGCGACCCTTGAGCACGACGGTACGACCCTTGAGCACGACGGCACGACCCTTGAGCACGACGGAACGATCCATGGAGCCCCACGATTCGACCCCTTGGGTATGATGGCCTCGCCTGTGTGACCTGACCCATAAAAGTAGGTCACTGCTGACGTAAGACCCATAAATCAACCCCCGGGGTTCCACTATTTGCTGCCTGTGTACGAATACGAAACTTTGTTATCGACACGCTGCTAACACAACTGGTGGATTCGTTCACGGTAACGTTAGGTCCTCCCACGGGTACTGTGTACATCAGTGTTGTGTCAATAACCTAACCCAGTGATGCAGAAGACTTCCGTCGTCGGAATGTTCCCTAGAGTGGAACACACTGAGGAACGTCGAGGTGTCTGGTGAGGCCAATCCCTCATCACTCATAAATACGTGCGGTTTAAGGAGGTCGTAAAGATTACTTATAAGAAGGGAAAAAAAAAAGAAAAAAAAAAAAAGCTCTTGAAGAGCGACATTAAAGTGGATGGCACTGACCCGGAGAAGGAAATTTTGGTCAGGGTTAGCGAGGCCAGCTGGAATCTCCTCCCACACCTTCTGTCACCAAGCAAGGCTCAAGGAACCACAATTTTTTTTTTCATCTTCTCCTTCTTGTTAGCTTTGAATAATTCATCTCTCTAAACATCTGGAGACGAAGCATTGTCATGACTGCGTGGGAGAATAATTCATGATCATTCTCCTTCACTACCGCACTCCACACACACCCTCCCACTATAATCTACGCACTCTAACCACACACTCCCTCCACTAACATACTCCACACACACACCTCCACGTCGAAGTTTCAGACATCATCAGACATACGAACTGCAGTCTGTTCCTGCCTGGAGCTCTGGCCACAGTAACAAACGTCTCATTCCAAACCTGTCAATTCGTCCAGTTTGCGCCACCCGGTATGCTGTGCAAACCCTCTCTTCGTTTACTCCTGGCGTCGTTAATCTCTGAAGAGGAACGTCGTTTTATGGTCTCGTTGGATGCGAGAACCTTCACTCGAGGCGGCAGCATCCTCGAGATACACGAGAACTCCAGCTTCAAGGATCACCTCACTTTTCAGCCCCATTCCTAAGATGTTATTGAACCCCTGTCTCCTCGTGTAGCTAGCTGCTTGCTCAAGTTCAGACGATCTCGGAACTTAAATGCAATTCACTATATATATATATATATATATATATATATATATATATATATATATATATATATATATATACCATGGCAGTAGACAATAAATGTAATCAGGCCATCTGCTGACTAGGAACCATAAATGTAATCGTAGGAATACCTTTCGTCTGAGAATTTAATCATATTAGCTAATGATGGCCTCCCGTACCGTAATCTAGCATTACACAATTCTAACTCGCATTTTATTATCACTTGTCTTAAGGACAAGGTTCAAGTGGGTTAACCTCATTATCTTCAATGTGTTTAGTGCAAGTGTGTAATGAGAGTGTGGTTGGAAACTAGTCCATCAGTGTGTGCAGTGCGAGTCCGCCTGAGTGAGTAGTGTGACCACACCACTGAGAGGCGTGAGTCTAAATACGGCACATCTTTTCAATAATTCTGTTGCGCAAGACTTGCTCAAACCAGTTATGTGGCAACGCACATAGTACATCCTACCCAAACTAACGCATCCTGTACCTGACTATTTCTCCCCCCCCCCCACCCCACTCATCTTACACCTAACCAGTCTCCTCCACTACCTCACCTACACATAAACAGTCCCCTCCACTACCTCCCCTACATATAAACAGTCTCCTCCACTACATATAAACAGTCCCCTCCACTCCCTCCCTAGAGTCTACCCCTCCCTCAAGCACCTGTCCGCCACCACGACCCCTACATGTGTACGGGCGTACACAGGACCGGCATCACGTATGGTGCATGAGCAATCATGTGCGTCACGGCCCAGATGGCGGATGTTATGTACATCTTCTACGGAAAAATGTGTACAGTAACAGGTAGCGATGTAACCCCTCGAGGAGTACACAGGGGAACTGTGCACTGCTACAGGGTTGACGCTCCTGTACACACCTCGTTAACACAGTGTGCACACGGCGGAAGGACGGACGGACGTACATCAACCTTGGGAGCGGTCATGTGCACCAGCGACGTGTGTTCGTGTTGTGAGCGCGGCGGCCGTGTGTACCGAGGAAGCACCCAAGTGAGGAGACCAGGTCGTGATGGTGCGTAAGGGCAGGTGTTGCGGGGTGGGTGGGAAGGGAGGAGATCGGTGGTGGGGTGGTATGGGGTTGGTAAGACGAGCCGTCTTAACACCCATGAGAAGTGAGGTAGGCAAGCTCCCCCTCCTCCTCCTCCTCCTCTCCTCCCTCTTAAACACCCCCTCCCCTCCCTCCTCCCCAACACAAAGGTCGTGAGAAGGTAAATTCCCACCCACCCACCCATCCTTCCCCCCCCTAACCCACCCGCTCCATCACCACCACAAATCACCCCCTGGCCACACAACCCTCCCGGCCTCCAGCACTGTCATTACGTCTGCCTCGTGAGACCCGAGCGGCGTCACAACAACAGACAGACAGACAGACAGACACCCACCTGACGACGCGTGGCCAACCAACACAAGTCATTTGCTTTTCCTCGCTAACGCTCACGTCTGAGGCAGCAAAACCCCGCTAACTATAAGGCAGTGTAGCTACGCCTGTGATTCAAAGCGCGACGTTTATTAACCTACAACACAATGCACGAATGATCTACTAGAGTGAAAGTATTAGTTCAAATACTTTACACACACACACACACACACACACACACACACACCATTTTCTTTGCTCCCATGGTTGGTGGCTGCCGTTGGGATCCAGTAAAAAAAAAAATTGGCCATAAACTTTATAACACAAATGTGATTCCACAGCGCAGTGGAGGGTGTGGTATGTGAGGGAGAGCGTTCATGTACACAATGCCTTACTTCTTCACATATGCCCACCACTGCTTCTGCTGCAGGGGGTGGGTGACCCAGTCTGGCCTTACCATGAACCCTGGCTTAACATTTACCAGACAATAAACATTAACTTGCGAGCTACACTGGCTGGCGCTTGAAGCAACAACAACGTTCTCTCTCTCTCTCTCTCTCTCTCTCTCTCTCTCTCTCTCTCTCTCTCTCTCTCTCTCTCCCTCTAACGACCCGGATGAGCAGGATAGTCTGAACTACGTCCCTTCCCCCCCGCCCCTTGTCTCCACCCCAAACCCTATGTAATCTCTCATCACCCACCAACACGACCCATGAATGTTTCCTCCCCCCACGACCCACCTACCACTGCCACAACCCCAGACAGCCTCCCCTTAAACCAATGCCTGCAGTTTAAACTATCACACACCATCCTGGCATTTAATACCCAATGGCACAACACGGTCACAATTTCTTAGATCAACAATCACGATAATAAACACTTCCAGCACAGATTAGGGGCGGAAGAAAACAGCCTGTATGATCCATAGCCGCACCTGATCCTACTGTCCATAAGACGCACCGTACGAGCAGCTACACACAACACACGAAGAGGAGCACTTGCCTCCCCGCCGTGCAGCTCACCTAGACGTACCGCTGTTTAGGTGTACCGTTCTCCTGACGCACAGTTCCCCTGGTGTATATACCGTTCCCAGAAGTCCCATCCCCCCAACTGTACCGTTTCCAAGGGCACTGTTCCCCTCGGGTACCGTTTCCAAGGGGGGTATCCTTAAGCGTACCGTTCCCTTCGTGTTCCGTTTCTTACAGGTACCACGTGAGCCACTGCGGTACCGTACCCCAAGGTGTACCGTCAGAACAATAGCCAAGGGGTGAGACAGTGGCGTGGTGATCTATTCAGAACGGAGGGTCGCGTACCACTGAATAATGCACCACTCCGGAAACTCCCTCCTCTCTCCCTTGAGCTCATGTGGGAGCTTAACATATAGGAGCTCTCCTCTCCTCCCCCACAGGAGTTCAGCTCAACGCGAGAGCTCTATCCACCCCGGCAGTTCAACCGGGAGCTTAACACAAGGGAGGGAGCTCTCTCTACCCTCACCAGAGCTCAACCGGGAGCTTAACATGGGAGTTCTTTCCTCCCAGGAGCTCAGACAGGCTTAACGAAGCGGCTCCCACTCCTCACAGCCAGCTAGCCAACCAGGGACTTACCTGGGCGCTTGGAACAGCTTACCAGTGTACCTGGCAGGAGGTCGACACACACGTCGAATATGTCCACTCATGTCACCACCGTCGACGCACGGGGATCGACATCCGCTTCGGCGCATGAGGTAGTCGACACCCCCCACCATCCTATCTCCTGGGCCGGGTTCAGTCCACTCTGTGTACTCGGGACCAGCATTAACGTCACTCACGTATAGAGGGTTCGACGCCCGGTACTCATGAACCGTCGGGTTCGACTCGAGGTACTCACGCACCTGGGGTCGACAGGCCTAACCATACGTGCCATCGTTGCACCGAAAACGATAAGAGAGAGAGAGAGAGAGAGAGAGAGAGAGAGAGAGAGAGAGAGAGAGAGAGAGAGAGAGAGAGAGAGAGAGAGAGAGAGAGAGAGAGATGCGAAGTAACTCAAAAACATCCCCTTCCACTGACAGGGGGATAGACTAGTGATAGAATGAGACGTACTGAGAAATGGCTTGAGCCATATCTCGTGAGAAAGAATGCGAAGAGCGGCCACACACACACCCACACACACACACCACCACCAACACCACCACCACACGCCCCCTATGAAGCAGGTGACGCGATAAACTCAATGAGAAACAACATATGCGACCCCTGCCGGGAGGGACGAGGGTAGCAACAAGCCAGTGAGGAACATGGGAGCGGAGCCGCACCTGGCGAGACACGCTTAATGAGACGACTATTGAGAAACAGGAGGTGGGAACACCCCCTCCACACCCCCCCCCCCCCCTACCTCTGGTATGATAATCATCCGTGCATTAGGTCACAGCCAGACCGACCTTGGCTGCGCTCACCTGGTGGCCCTTGATCTCCAACCCGCAAGGCCTGAACCTTGACCCTTGACCCGGGTTCCTGCCAGGGTAATAACCCTCCCACAAACAGCAAACCCAGATATTCTATTCCGTCGCCACACACACACACACACACACACACACACACACAAAAGCACAATACCTTGCAACACCTCCGGCCATGCAAGAAAAACATCCACATTTCAGGCAACACAAATAAAGATACAGAATGATGGGCTGGTCTAGACAAACACACACACGGATACAGAGACAAAGGCCACATGGGTTTATAAATGATTCCAATTACAGATCGCAGTCACACTCTGCTACACAGGTTATAGGTAGAACAAGGGAGGCAAGCCTGTCCCTACATCACTGCTACGGAGGTTATACAACTAGAGAGGCCACTACATCACTGCTCCAGGGGTTATACAACTAGAGAGGTCACTACATCACTGCCACAGAGGTTACATAACAAAAATACAACATCATCGTTCATACATTAAGTTAATCACAGATCTAAAATATCATCAATAAATGTTACCTTAAAACAAAAGCAACAAAATCAGAAAGCCACCTTCCTTGGGAAGGAAAAACAAGTGAACATCTATAGTTTAAATGATCCTCCTTGGACAGAAATTTCACATAACAATTTACCAGTGGCAAGGTATCAGATAATACAGGTCACTCGCTGCGTAATGATCATGTTTCAGGGCATGACTGATACAGGGGGTTCAAGTCATCTGTGTTGGAAAACATCACTGCGAGGTAGAAGCAATCTACGTAATATGTAATAATTAGGAAGACCAAGACAAAGTGGCGCTTGTACATAAAGATACAATCGAATGCATACACAAACACTCATACAGACTTGCAAAAAAAAAAAGCACACATACACCACACACACACACACAAGCATAAAAACACATAAATAAAGACAGAAGACGCAAGCACCTACAAAAGACATACCAACAAACAGACGTGTACATACACCAGTATACACGTATATAAACACCAGCGCATCCCTGAAGTCTCCACAAAACACAACACAGAGACGACCAGCCACCAGCATCTTCTTTCCTTCGCCTCTGACTTACATTCCTGTTCAGGCGACTTGTATATAAAAAAAAAAGGAAGCATAACTCGAGCGCCTCACAAAAAAAGGTGACGTAAACAAACAAACAAATGCATCAACAGGCTCCAGTAACAGTTAATTACCCACCCACAGACACACAGACACAGACACACACACACACACACTAATGGCTTCCACGAAGAGGATAAGAAGAATTTAAAGGCACCACAATTTGTTACACTGAAAATACACCCACAAAACACCAAAATCCACCACCAGACTTGCCTCACCACAAACCTCTGGACGAACAACACAATTTAGAAAACGACTTGAGAGAAGTCGGTGATGACCCTTAAAAAGGAAAGGTCAGGCCATTACACCCATGGGGTCGTACCGTTGTCCTTGAGGGGTCGTAACGCCGTGCAAGACGGTCGTACCACCTCGTTCGAGGGTCGTACCTCTGGTGCGCTCAAGAGTCGCACCATTGTGCTCAGGGGTCGTACCGTCGTAGCCAATACCGTACCGTTTTCCCCAAGTCGTGCCTAAGGGTCGTATCGTCGTGCTCAAGGAGCCGACGAGCGAACGAGGTACATCAACAAGAGGAGAATCATCAAGAAAAATGAAAAAAAAGACAATTCACAACTCTATGATAAAGTTACACAACAGAGAATACATGCGAGTTCTTGAAAGCCATCTGTGGACAGACGAGCACAACACCGAAGCCTGTAACCTCAGCGGGAAGGCAACACTAATGCGAACACAAAGAAACACAAAGAGAAACGAACGGAAAACATCAATCAGCAACGAATGAAAAACAAATGATCAAAACAAGTGATCAAAACACATTTGATCATCAAAACACACGTGATGAAAACACAAGCGATCAAAACGAATGTGATTCTCAAAACACAAGTGATCAAAACAAGTATATAAAACTGCAATAATATAAACAAGAGAAACACAAAACGGAGTCAAAAACAGGAACATAGATTTGCACGGAATTCAAAAGCAACACAAAAGGTGGGAAACAGAATCACACACACAAAACTGCATGGCATGAAACGCACTAGAAAAACAAACAACCAAGAAAACTAGCCACAAACTCAACATACCTGAAACATATGAGCAACACACAAACATTAATACTACAGTCACTACATGGACAACACAAACACGCGCGGGGAGGCAAGAACAATAGCAACAACAACAACAAAACAACAAGAGGAGAAGGCAACGCCCGCCCAGGATCTCGAACCAACAACTCATTATTATGCAAATTGCGCCAGTATCCTCCCCAACACAAAGGCCGCTACACGTGTGTGTGTGTGTGTGTGTGTGTGTGTGTGTGTGAGCTGCCTCTCTCAACTAAGGGTCTAAGGGTTCAGGTCAAAGGCCAGCCCTATCATACTCAAGGGCCTCGCCGTCGTGGTAAAAGGGTAGGACCGACTTACTGAAGGGGTCGTGTGGCACCGTTGTTCAAGGGCCGTACCGTCGTGTTCAAGGGGGGGGGGTCGTGCAGTAGTGTGTCCAGATGGTCGTACAGTCGTGATCAAGGACCGTGCCGCCGTGTTCAAAGGTCGTGTCGCACTTCCCTAGAGACGTACTGCCATGGAGGGTCGTGCTACCGCCGTGTTCGAAGGTTTAGAAATACTTTAATCGTATCTCAAACCGCCGCCGCGGCTGAGCCCGGGGTAAAAGTCGTCCTAAACCCTTGAAAAAGAATGGAGAGTAAAAACTGGGACTACAGTGTGGTGCTCCATAAGGGTAACACCTGTGCCTCGACCTCACCCTCGACTGGAGGAGGACCTGATCACCCTTACAGCCTGGAGGAGTTCAACATCTCCGCCCTAGCCTCACCCCTGGCAGGGTGGGAAGACCAGGTCACCCTGACCTGATAGAGCAGGGGGCGCCAGGCCGTCCCAGTGGCAGGGGAGGAGACAGAGGGGTCGTGGAGGCGGCGGGGAAGGGGTCGTGCGTACATGGGGCAGGGATGGGGGGAAGGATTTACTGAAGTGGTTGGCCGGCCGATCGCTCGAGGCACTTCACCTGCGGAGCCAAACTGCCATTCGCTCTTCACCTGAGTGGTCCCTCTCGTCCCTCACCTGAGTGGCCTGTGGTCTCATACGTTCACCTGAGTGGCCAGCCTGACCCACACGTTCACCTGAGTGGCCTGCCTGACCCACACGTTCACCTGAGTGGCCTGCCTGACCCACACGTTCATCTGAGTTCCCTGTTTGACCCATACGTTCCTTCAGTCATCAACCCTTCCATCATCCTTCAAGCAGATCCACAGCATACATACATTCAGCGTTACAAACACAAAAACACAAAACACTGTACACACTGCCTACGGGGTTCAGGAGGGTAGGGTTGGGTGCCGCCAGGAGTGGGGGAGGGAAGGGGAGGACGGGAGTTCCATGGCTTCTCATCCCACCTTCCTTCATAATTCAGGGTGTCCCCCCCTCCACCCCCAACAAGCCATCAGGAAAATGAACTCATCTTTCTCTCCACAGCCAGAAAGTTGTTTACTGTATGCCTACCTTAACGGAAACCATTTCTTCTCTTACTTTCTGAAACATAATTTTTTTCCCCTCTTTAAGATTCTTATCTTCCTGTTTCCAAGGCGCAACCTCCTCTCCTCCCAATTTCACTAACCTTTTTAGACTCGTAAGTATTCTACGCTTTTTCTAATTAAAGTGTCGGAAATTAAAATTACATTTACTTTAAAGTTTTTCCTTATTTATCTGAGTCAAATGTTCCTCAGTGAACATTTACAAACGTCTTTTGATCTTTTTCTTTTAAAAACTTTATCTTTTTTTTCCCCTTGTAAGGTGAATTCTCTCCATACTCTTACCCCTCCATCCGCTCCTAACATGACCTAGTTCAAGAGAAGACTAGAAACGACCAGCCTCGTTACGACCCACGAACGACTTAAGGGGTCGTACCACCGCATTCACGGGGGGAGGTCAGCTCGGAACACCCCAACTACCCGACACTATCTATCTTCTGCAACACCCAACCAGCTCGCAACACGCCCTCTACCCACGACCCTACCTTCTGCAACACCTAACCATCTTGCAACACCCCCTCTACCCACGACCCTATCTTCTGCAACACCCAACCAGCTCGCACACTCTCTCTACCCACGACCCTATCTTCTGCAACACCCAACCAGCTCGCAACACCCCCTCTACCCGACACTATCTTCTGCAACACCCATCCAGCTCGCAACACCCCCTCTACCCGACACTATCTATTTTCTGCAACACCCAGCCAGCTCGCAACACCCCGTCTATCCACGACATTATCTATCTTCTGCAACACCCAGCCAGCTCGCAACACCCCGTCTATCCACGACATTATCTATCTTCTGCAACACCCAACCTAACCCCTAACAGAAACTATGGTATTCCTCTCCTCACTATCCTAAACCTATTTTTGCAAAACTGTGGACCAAAAGCCTGCAGCACCCACCTGCAACACAAATTCTACACCTCGCAACACCCACCCTACACACCTCTGGCGTCCATCTACTTGATACATCTACCAGTGACAAGAACAATGGAGAGAGAGAGAGAGAGAGAGAGAGAGAGAGAGAGAGAGAGAGAGAGAGAGAGAGAGAGAGAGAGAGAGAGAGAGAGAGAGAGAGAGAGCGCACATGTGTGTGCTTAACTGCATATGCAAAATGCGTTTTGCTGACACCAGAATGACTATAATTGCACATTCAGCGCGACTGAGCAACAGCAGCTGGCGGCGGCTCATGGCGTGATGGCCACACTCCACAAATACACGTTGACACGTTAGGTTTTGAAACGTTTCATCCAACAAGAATTAATAATTCACGGACGGGAATGAATAATAATAATAATAAAACGTATGCAGAACCCTGGAGCGCTGAGAGCGCTGGCTGGCCGCATGCGTCAGAAACACGTGCTGATGCAAGCAAGGTTTGTTTACTTGATCAGCTGATTGTCAGCAGGAAGGGATGCAAATCTTAAGAGTTGGTCTGGGGTTAAGGTGGGACGTGTTGGGGTTGGTGGTGGTGGTGGTTGGGGGTGGGAGTGGGTGGGGGTGGGGTTCTAGGAGGCCACACTGCAAGCCACAGATGACAGAGTTTCTCATCTCTCTCTAGAACCCCCACTCTAAAGTCTAGGCAACTTTAAAAGGCAAGACTGAAAGACTTCCATCAACAGTTCAAAACTAACATCTTGGAAAGGATTAAACATTAAATTTCCGGCTTGTTTTCACTGGCTGGTTTGTGTGAGTATCATGGCTCGTGGAGGAAAGTGGCAAGGGGAAGGGAGGACTATATAGGCTGGGAGG
This sequence comes from Panulirus ornatus, assembly GCF_036320965.1. NCBI lineage: Eukaryota > Metazoa > Arthropoda > Malacostraca > Decapoda > Palinuridae > Panulirus > Panulirus ornatus. Next base: position 2,783,596 of record NC_092252.1, on the reverse strand, counting down.
ACCATGGCAGGTCGGGTCACAGAAACAAGATCGTAAAGCACAAGGCACTTCCTCATCCACCACTCCCTCCGGCTCAACAGCCGCAGGGGAGAGAGCCCAGAAGGGAAGTCCAGTCATGGAACTTTTACTGTAAGAGAGAACGGGAAACGTTCCTTACTATCATAACTGTGGTCGTTGACTTCATTAGTGCTGAACTCTGAAAATGACGATTATCTAAAAATCAACTTCCTTTTTCCCCTATTTCGAGAGTTACAGTTGCTGGTAACAGATCCACAGTTGCTGGTAACAGATCTACAGTTGCTGGTAACAGATCCACAGTTGCTGATAACAGATATCAGTTAAATACCAAACCAGCCTTGATCAGACGGCAACTCGTTCCATCGTCTCAATAACTCTACAAAAAAAAAAAAAGCCACCGATGATAATGTATTTTCCTTTCAAATTCCTATCGTTATTTCTGATCGTTTGGAGTCTAGTTTCAAAAACTGTAAAAGAAAAAAAATGCTGTTATGTTGCCGAAATTAGTTAGTATTTTGCGAACTTCTGATACAGCCTCAAGGAGAATAAACCTAGATCTCTGGCTGTCTTTTTTTTCCCCCATAAGGCTTATCTCTGAGTGACGGAATGAGTTTTGTTGTTCTCCTTTGAATTCGTTCTATTTTTCTTTTTTCTATCTCAGATCAAATAACCAAAAAGTGATCACGAGTGGCCATGACAGGCGGGGGGGACATGGTGGGGGGGCATGAGGCCTGGGGGTCGGATCCTTAGCCAGGGCAGGACAGGCCGGGGGGGAGAGGAGGGTTGGCTGAAGGCCCCGGCAGCATACAGATCAGCCCCAGACTCCAGATAGCATCTTAATAGTCAGTATGAGCGCGAGGCCGCACCGAACAGGCTCATAAAACAGCCCCGGGAACCCACCAGCCTCATTCCTCGTGCCGCCTCCCTCACAACAACCCCTCCTCTTCCTCTTTTACTTTCTTCACGGCTCCCCAGCCCGCACCGGGAGTATATGGTACGCGTCGGGGCAGAGTAATCTCTTGGCCTTTTAATGAACGGCAAGGGAGTGCTCAGAGCAGGAGGAGGAGGAGGAGGAGAGGAACAATGGGGGGAGAAGCTACATCATTAACCCCAACCTACCTCCCCCTTCTACGATACACTTTACTACTACCATCTGGAGGCTCCCTCATTCCCCCCTATACCCCTCCCAAGCCTTGAGGTCGTCCCACAACTCGACCCAAAAGTCGTTTCGGAACGATAGGGGGCAGTTTTATAGTAAGAGGTTTCAACCCTACATGGAACACAGGGTGGTTCACATTGACCCACAATGTAATGACCCCATAAAAAAAGGAGCTAAATGAGCCCTTACTACAGTCTCCACTCACCCCCAGAGAGATTCGGTGACCCCAGAGTGCGAGCGATGGGGAGGGCTTGGGGATGAGTCAAGGATACGACGTCTCATTAACACATATTTCCTCACAATTGACGTCTTAACACATACGACCTCATGTTTGGCATCGACGATCCGATACGCCTGCCTCATCCATCAACACCAACCTTACCCATCATACTCTCACTCAACATCTGTTTCACTTATCCCCCCCAACAGTACCAAGCGCTGTCACTACTACACATCTATCCCCTCCTCCCTCCCCATGCACCACCTGCCTCACCACTGTTCCCGCCACCTGCCTCGGTGAGGACCTTGGTAACCAGTATGCGAAGGAAGAACTGATGGCCCTCTTCCTGGCTTGGGTCACCCTGGGTCAGGACCCCCAGACGTCTGCACCACAGCCACCAACACTGACGCCGCCTTCACCTTTCCTCCGACAACAAGGGCATCGCGAATTCAGCTTTGCCAGCGTCCGTCCTTTAGCATGACGGGAAACACGGTTCCATCAAGAGCTAACTGTCACCAGCCCTCCAACAAGACGTGAACTATTGCTCCAACACCACTGAACCCTCCAACAAGACGTGGACCAAGTCTCCAACACCCACTAGCCTCTAGCAAGACGTAGACCACCGCTCCAATAACAAGAGCCATTGCGTGAACCACAGCTCCAACAACCGCCAATCCTCACAAGACTCAGCCATCTTCACAACCCGACGCAACTCGAGTCGTTCCTCCCGGTTAACAACATCAACTTCATCAAAAACTAATCCCCGGGTAACACCTGATCCTGATCACCGCAGTAAAGTCTCCAGGTGATGAAGACGATTACTGAGCCAGTCTATATATCTTCCTCCATGACTTAATCCTTTAAGCACGACCCTGCGAACCCTGAGAACGTCGGTGGGACCCTTGAGCACGACCCTGCGAACCTCGAGCACGAGGGTAAGACCCTTGAGCACGACAGTGCGACCGTCTCACACGATGGCCTGGTCTTTTGACCTGAACCATATGAGGTCAGGTCAAAAGCCAGGCCATCGTTCTTTCGTGCTCAAGTGGTTAAATAAAAAATAAAAATCTTTCACGTACTTTAAGTGTTACTGAGGCCCGTCCGTCCTACCTCCCCCTTTTAGGCGACACCATTAACATATCTTCCTTTTAAACCATCATGGCTTACTCGCCATCGGTCGCGGCGTGACGAGGTCCAGCAGCGTCTCCCTGACGCTCCCACACGGTCTGTGCGTTTCCCTCGGCAGTGAACAGCCAACTATATTTCTCCTCAGAAGTCAGGATGATCAACACGGCTTCTTCCAATATACGACGACGTACACGAACTTCCCTTCCTCCACACTACCATGATGTAAACATCTTCCTTCATAACTTAATGTCATCTCCCACATTTTCCCTCTCCAACATTTTCATCGTGAATTAACATAGTTCCCGTCTCGTCCCTCAACAGAGTGGCCACATTCTCAGCGAGTTAACATCATTCCCATGCCTTGCTACATGGCTTAACATAGCCCCTACATCTTCCTACAAGGCTTAACATGGTCCTTACATCTTTCTTCATGACTTAAAATGCCCCCTACATCTTCCTTCATGACTTAACATGGTCCCTACATCTTTCTTCATGACTTTACATGGTCCCTACTCGTTCCTTCGTGAGTTGGTCCGAAGGCCGCCAGTGGTTCCTCAAAGAGTCGACCCCATTTGCATTCCCTCCGGCGTAGACACGATCTCCAGCGGACGGAATTTTCCCTGTGACAGTGAACGACTTCTCTAGCGACCCCCAAGGGCGAGAGGAGAGTCGTGTGACCCCTCGAACTGTGAAGGACCAAACTTTAGCCATCAGCACCAAGCAGGCGTCAGCCACGACTCCCGAAGACCAACATTCACAGGCCCTTCAACCACTCACGAACTTTAAGACATCTATCGAGTACAAGTAAACCACTATACACCTTTAAGAAACCTCTGAAGTATAAGTGCAAGCAACTTACATCTAAGCGAAACCTCTTAAGTATACGTAAAACCACTCTACACCTTACATAAACCTCTTAAGTACAGCCACTCTAAGCCTTAAAGAAACCTCTAAAGTCTGTAAAACCTTACATATACCCTTAAAGATTCAGTAAAACCACTCTCAACCTTAAATAAAACCTCTCAAGTATAAGTAGAGCCACTTCAGACCTCTTGCTTGTTAAGTACAAAACTTTGAAAAGGTTCAGGCAAAATGAAGGAGGTTGACAGTTTAGCTTCACGTACCTGAGCTACTGTCGCCGTCCCTCGGGTGATCTTGCGACGACTTCTTCCTGTCCCCTGGCCCTGTTTTCTTCCTGGCTGTCTGCTGTTTCCCCTGCTGTCTTCTCTGCTGCACCGGCTGTTGTTTACGTTGAGGCGGTGAGCCCTCTTTGCTCTTAGTCTCACAGTTAACTCGAGGTTCCTCGGATTCGCTGGCTAGATTTTCCTTCGCCTGTCTTGATAAATGTTCCTTAGCCTGTTTGGATAGCTGTTCTTTGATCTGCTCAGGTAAATGGTCCTTCACTCGCTGGGGCAACTGGTCCTTGATCTGCCTGGACAGCTGTACTTTGAGCTGCCTGGACAGCTGAACCTTCAGCTTTCGTGGCAGCTGGTCCCTGATGTCTGCCGCTGGCTCCTTGGACAGTCGCGCCGCTAGGTCGTCTACTTGCACGGGCGAACGCTCCTTTGTCTCCTTTGGTGATCTCTCCGGGGTCCCTTCCTTGCTGCTCTTCTGCTGCTGCTGCTGTTGCTGTTTCTGCTGCTGTTCTTGAAGGTGAGGGGATGATGGAGTATGTTCCTTTGATTTTGTGTGTTCCTGCTCCTTTGCTGGTTCTTTTGCTAGCTGCGTACCGTGTTCCTCCTCAGCCTTGGGAGGAACCTGTTCCCTCTCTTCCTTCGGGTGATGGTCGCTTGGTTCCTTCCTGACCTGGTCTTCGGACCGCTGTGATGGGTGTTTCTTTATTTGCAGCTGCGGGTGTTTCTGTATTTGCTGCAGCTGAGGGTCGCCAACTTGTTGTTGTTCCTCCTTCTGCTGGAACTGTTGCTTCTTTATTTGTTGTTCTTGTTCTTCCTTGATTTGCCGAAATTGTTGTTTCTTTATTTGCTGTTCTTGTTCCTCTTTTATGTGTAGCAGCTGTTGTTTCTTGCCTGGCTGGAAGTTATGTTCCTTCACGTGTTCCCTTTCTTGTTTCAGATGTTGTTCCTTGAACTGCTGTAACTGTATCCTCACCTGACGCAAGCTCTGTTCCTTCACCTGTTCCTTTTCTTGTTTGACTGGGTGGTCTTTCCTGTACTCTTTGTCAGGCTTCGAATGTTGCTCCTTCAACTGTTCCTTTTCCTGCTTCGGCTGGTGCTCCTTTGACTGCTCCTTCTCTTGCTTCGGTTGGTGTTCCTTTATTTGTTCCTTTTCTTGCTTTGGATGATGTTCCTTTGAGTGTTCCTTTTCCTGCCTCACCAGCTGCTCTTTTTCTTGCTTTACGTATTGTTCCTTAACCTCTTCTTTTTCTTGATGTGGCTCCTGTTCCTTTATTTGTTCCTTTTCTTGTTTCACCTGCCGTTCCTTCAACTGTTCCGCCTCCTCTTGCGGCTGATCCTGTGTTTGTTCTTTGACTTCTTTCGGATGATGTTCCTTGATCTGCTCCTTTTCTTGTCTTAACTGTTGCTGTTCCTCATCTCGCTGCTCCTTATTCCGTCCACCTTCTTGTTCCTTTACCTGGGGCGCCTGAGTCTCCAATGACTGGTCGCTGGCTTGCAGGAGCTGGAGCTGCTGCTGCTGCTTCACATGCTGTAACTGTACTTTCACTTGCTGCAGCCGGTGCTCCTGTATCTGCTGCTGCTCCTTGAGCAGCTGCTGCTGCTGCTCGCTGTAACACGAGTCTTTCTCGTTCTGTGGGCTGGAGGCAGCACTGTGAACCCTGGCGTAGTCGTCCGCGTCAGTGGTGGTGGTAGTGGTGGTAGAGGAGGAGGAGGAAGAGGAAGAGGTGGTGGTGTTGGTGTGGGTGGTGGTGGTGGTGACCGCCGGGTGGGTGGTAGGCGTGGGCGGAGGCGTGGGCGGAGGCGGCGGCGGTGGTGGTGGTGGCGGCGGCGGAGGGAGGGATGTGGTGGTGGTGGTGGTGTTGTGGGCGGCGGCGGCAGTGGTGGTGGTGGTGTGGGCGGGTAGTGGGGCGGGCGCTGCAGGGGGGAGGGTGTGGCTAGCGTTGGGGTGAAGGTTGTTGGGGCGGCTGAGGGAGTTCTTGCGTGCCCTGACTGGCAGCACCCCGTCACGTCGGATGTGACGCACCTGTAACAGAAACAAACGTGTTACTGATGTCACACAAGAACTGTGTTAAGGAATCAATACGAGCGTAACATATAAGAACTGCGTTAGTAACACAAGAATAGTCTTGCTGATACAACACAATAATTGTAGCTAATACAAAAATGTGTGTTATCATTAGCACAAAACTACAGTTACTCATACAAGAATTGTTATCACTTCAGCACAAGAACTGTGTTACAAATACAAGAACTGTATCATTACAAAAAATACACCAGAATAACTGTTATTAATACAACGCGATTTATTATCATTATACAACATGAACAACTTTGCACTTCATTATTATTCATTATGCATAATATAATCCATCTCATCAATATGACCAGACTGACCTTGTACTCACGATAGTTCAACCTTTGGGTGGGATGACCTGGCCTTTGACCTAACCCTTACAAGATACAAGGTATATATGGCTAAGCACAGACATGCCAACACGATTCCCGTGTTAATCAAACTGCGCGTACGATGCACGCAGGTCCCCTCCTCTCACACGTGTACACGAACCGTCCCGAAGCAATCAAAAGAACGAGGGTATAAAAGTACCTGAGCTTCGCCAAGTAATCCATGACCTGTCAGTCTCAGACCAGAGCAGATGGTCACGAAAGACCACCTGTGGCCTTTCTGACTTATTACTGCATCGGGCTGGGCCGTCGCTCGGACGAGCTGGGTCCATCACTGAATTACAGTCCCACGTGAGAGGAGGAATATTAAATTCTACACAGCGGTAGCCAAGCCCAGCTGGACGTTTTCATATTTACGACAGATCCACCGTCCTTTAAACCAATATATATATATATATATATATATATATATATATATATATATATATATATATATATATATATATATAAATACAACACAACCAGCAAGAAGAACCAGTTACAGAATACCTTATATTTCATCCCAGGAATAGAAAAAAAAAAGAGGGGAAAAAAAATGTATATCCTTCGGAAACAATCGGGGGTCTGAGTAAAAATGAGTTTACAAAACGTGAGAGAATGTCTGCTTGTGGAGTGGTGAGGTGAGGGAGGGAGAGGAGGGGAGGGATGGCCCTCCCAACAGCAGGGATGGACGGAGGGGAGGGAACCCATCAGGAGGGAGCTGGTGGTGGTGGTGGTGGACACGAGGCGAGGCGCTCATTATCATGCTGGCCAGGGGGAGGCTCTGCCTACCGCTCAAGATTTATGCTGATTCTCTCCCAGGCACGACGGTGAGAGCACATGACGTTAATGTTAAAGGTGAGAGAGTCGGTGAGGGGGAGGGAGAGGCAGCAGGATGGCCTCGGCCGGGGGATCACAGGCATCCTTAACACTGCAAAAGGATCCTGCCTCAGTCTCCCGCCTCCATCTACGCAGAGTAGGAATTTAGGACACCGTCACTGTCCTCCAGCAGATAACCACGTCACAGACCTTATGGTACATGTCCTCACCACTTAATGGTTCTCCTGTAAGTAACCTCGCCACAGACCATCAGGTCTTCTTTATATGTCCTCACCACTGAACTGTTCTCCTGTAGGTAACCATGTCACAGACCATCGGGTCTTATGGTATCTGTCCTCACTATGTAGTGGGAAATGTTCCCCTGCAGCCACCTCCGTGATAGACCATCACGTCTTTTGCTGTCTGGCTTTTTGCATGTACCAAATGTAACATAACAAGGTACAGAATGTTACAGCGATTACAAAACGTCACTAAAACTGTAACATTCAATTAGATACGTCTCTCTCTCTCTCTCTCTCTCTCTCTCTCTCTCTCTCTCTCTCTCTCTCTCTCTCTCTCTCTCTATATATATATATATATATATATATATATATATATATATATATATATATATTCCTATGAGTCCACGGGGAAAATGAAACATTATCCCCGTGGACTCATAGGAATATCTTGATTATGCGAAAAATTGTGATCCTTTCCAACATATATATATATATATATATATATATATATATATATATATATATATATATATATATATATATATATATGTATATATATATATATATATATATATATATATATATATATATATATATATATATATATATATATATATATATATATATATACAGGAATGCAGTATGGTTTTCATTAAACGAAGGATTAAAGAGAGTCAGGCGCAGGGTTATATAAAAGCTAGCAAATCAATGGCTACTGCTGTATCCAGCATGACTGAAATTCCCCAGACCGTGGACAGGACATGGCGCGGCGTCGGGGGGGGGAAATACGTTCCTTCAATTGTTCTAACAGTCATTAACCCCGGGTTGCACGACCCAGTGGATAAAGTCAGGTTTCTCATCACTCCATCCATTGTCTCTCTCTCTCTCTCTCTCTCTCTCTCTCTCTCTTTACTTTTCACTTCCTCCCGCACCCCTTCCATCTCCCCCCCCCACCCAAAGTCACCCTGAACACTCAGTGTCAACATGATTTGCATACAGAGAGAGGATTATTCCTGAGGGGGGGTTTCCATCAATGGGTTATATTTGGGGCACATGCTGGCTGCCACTTGGAGCCCTTCTTCAATATTCATGGAAACCTCCTCGGGGGTTCCACGCCAGCAAAAGCGTCTTATTATCCCAGGCAGAACAGCTAAATATAAACCAACACAAGCGTCCTTTTCGACCGGAGACATTTCTCATACCTTTGTATGCAAATGGTGTTGACAGAGGGTTCATTCTGGAGTGGGATGGACGTGGAAGGAAGTGGGAGGGACAGATGAATGAATGAGAGACCGGAGAGAGAGAGAGAGAGAGAGAGAGAGAGAGAGAGAGAGAGAGAGAGAGAGAGAGAGAGAGAGAGAGAGAGAGAGAGAAGCTTTCGCCACAGGGCAGCGCTGGGGCGTAGCACCCACCACATTTAGTCACTGTAGTCACGAAGAACGAGTCGTGCGAGTCGGATGTTCACGAGTGTCAAGGACGAGAGGGAGAGGAAACGTTACCATTTCCACACGAGGAGGAGTCTTAATCCATGTGGGGCCCCTACCTCCCATCCCTGCACACACACACACACACACACACACACACACACATGTATATCACACTGGCTTCTTGCAGTGTATCCCTCACGTTCCTCCGTACACTGCTCTTCCCTACTTGACGTGCCTGTGTAAGTGTGGTACAAGATGAGATATATATCAATCAAAGAGATTATGCAAAAATACAAATGGCTAATCCTCCACAAAACAAAAAAAATGCTGAGAGGATTTGGGTGACATTGTGGGTGGCTACAAGCAGGAGGGAGGGAGGGAGGTGAAGGAGGGGCGTTGTGTTTACATTCCGTCTTGTGTATTGATAATCGAAGGCCGCGACGCCCGGAAATGGCGTGGAGGGAGGGGGGGCTGGAGCTGGTTGTGGCCCCTGCCAAGGAAATCGATGATGCATTCTCCCCATGTCATGTGTTTGTGTTGTCGAGGACCGCTGCACCCGAGGGAGTCTTGTGTTTCTTCCCTTGTTGTTCTGGGCGCCACACAAGTTGATGCCTGCTTTTGTTTTCCGCATGTTTTGTGTTGACAAGATATCCTCTCTCCTGTTGGGCGAGTGGTTCGTGCCTCAGGCTGTCTGTGTGATACCGGATCCTCTTCTGCTGCTCTAAATGTTCATCCATGAACTCCAGCTGTTCTTCGCGCGTAAAACTGCATTTTCTTACGGTCAAGTTTCAGCGCTTAATTTTCTTCACAGAGACTGTTTCTCTGCTTATCATTATTAGTTGACGTAAACTTCCAGAGATCAAAAACTCGATTTCTATTTGGAATTGAGAGAAGAGCACCTTGTCATCTGCGGTGACAATGATGCACATGTAGTAGCGGTTCGCCTGCTCTCCCTCATAAGGAAGACAAGATGTCTGTCTTCCAGTGGCTGTCTTTCATGAGGAAGACAAGATGTCCATCTTCCAGTTACCGTGCCTCGTGAGGAAGACAAGATGTCTACCTTCCACTGGTTGTCTTTCATGAAGAAGACAAGATGTCCATCTCCCAGTTACCGTGCCTCATGAGGAAGACAAGATGTATATCTTCCACTACTTCTCCCTCATGAGGACGACAAGATATGTGTCTCTCTCAAGAACCACCCCAGCAAGGAGCTCCTGTGCTCCAGAGTTCGTAGCCATCCTTCATCCTAATCCCTGCTGAGCCCATTGGCGTTCCCGGGCTCCTCTCAGTTCATGTGTGGGAGCGGAGGTGTGTGTGTGTGTGTGTGTGTGTGTGTGTGTGTGTGTGTGTGTGTGTGTGTGTGTGTATGTGTGTGTGTGTGGAGTCTCAGGCTCTAGGCTCCGATACAAAAGAAGGGTTGGGCTCCCTGGTTTAAGGCACAGGGCTTCAGTGATTCACATACACATTCCATCCCTCCCCCCACTCCCAAGCACGCACACACACACACACACATACACACACACACACACACACACACACACACACACACACACACACACTAATGCTCTAGTATCACGGATATCTGCAGTGTCTGGCAGATATCAGACCAGTGCCAGCATATCTCGACAGTGCCAAGCTCATACCAACCCTTAAGTGCCACATCTATCTAAAGATATCTTTCATAAATCAAACTAGTAATACTAATAAAAAACAGGATGCGAGGGGGTGGATCGCCGGGGGAGGAAGGGAGGGAGGAAGGGTGGGGGAAGGGAAGGAGCCAAAATAACCCTCTATAATGCATAACAAAGACCTGAAACCCTTTACTGTCAAAGTTTGACGTCAGTCGGGCACAGTGTCACTTGACACCTCGCCACTTGACATCCGACAGACTGCCAGGCACTGTCCAACAATCCCCGGTGAATATAAATCCGTCATGATCAACGGCACTGACTACCCACACACACACACACACACACACACACACACACACAGAGCTGAGGACATCCTTCGCCAACAGTAACGTTGTTACCATGAAAAAGCATAATGTCACGTACCATGGACACCACGTCATGAACTAAACACATGGTAGGACTTCGACACCAGCTGACCTAACATTGCAACGCGCTCTATCTGCGCGGGTGAAGTATTCATGCGAGCACCGTGCAAACGATGAATTGTTTATGCCAATTTCCGCCGGTCGTACATAATGGTTCACCAGACCAACGCCGGAGCAAACCATGAATTATTTAGATGTCTGTCACGTGGGGAGGAGCACAGCTTGTAATGTTGACGTTAGCACCGGTGCTGGGGATGGACCGTGTGAGGGAAGGGGTGATGGAATGTGTGTGTGGTGTGGGAGGGAGGGAAGGTGATGGAGTGTGTAAAGGATGTGTGTATGGGGGAGGAGGGTAACGGAGTGTAAGGGAAGGAAGGTGGAGGAGTGTGTAAGTGAGGGAGGGTCAAGGAGTGTGTTAAGTGAGGGAGGGTGATGGAGTTTAAAGGGAAGGAAGGAGGGTGAAGAAGTGTGTAAGTGAGGGAGGGTGATGGAGTATGATAAGAGAATCGAACCAGCGTCCTCTCGCTTCCCTTTCCTTTGCCTTTACCATCCACCAGCTGGGCCCTGGGGTGCGGCCAGCGAGGAGGATGTCTTAATGAAATCTAAAAACACACACCCTCATCATGGCCAGGCCTGCAACCACACACCACGGCCGCTGGCACCCCCGCCAACACAACATACGAGACAAACTTCAACACGAGGCCCTGGCTGACGTCACGAGTGTATTAATGGACCCGGGTTAAGCGACAGAGGGCCTCTGGCTGGCGGCGGCGGCATCTTGCTGGCAACCCTTTTGACTCCTGCCGTAAACACTCAAGCCCTTACCTCCTCCCCTCAACCACCCCTCTCCCCTCCACCACCAACCAATCAACACAACTTGACCCATCACCATGACAACCAACTTCCGTCGCGACGCTCATACAACCCCAGCTAGACTCAGGATGACATGGGCAAGTGGCTGCCAACGGGTGCCTTCCAGCTCCAGCTTAGACCGTTCTTTCTTTTTTTTTTCTTTTCAGTCAGCAGTCACCTTTCCCTCCTGACTCACGGAGCGCTGAAGTGATGACCGGAGCCATCATACACCCCACCATGTCAGGAGGACTACTGGTCTTAACTACAGTATCTCTCACTCAAACAAAGCTAACGAGAGAAGTGTGATATCTTTTCTAACACAGACCAAATACCTACACTAGTTTTTTTTTTTTCCTATCCCCACTTTCTGCTTTGAAGGCTAGGTCCAAAGGCGGTCAACTCTCTGTGAATGTAGCCTCATGGGGGAGATAGATAGACAGACAGATAGATGGATAGATAGATAGATAGAGATAGAGAGAGAGAGAGAGAGAGAGAGAGAGAGAGAGAGAGAGAGTCCGTCACACAACACGTAGATACAGAAGCTGCATTCTCAATGAACAGTCTGGTTTCATCAGGTAACAGCTGCATCAGCGCCGTTACAAACCCCTCGGCACGCAAGGTTAGGCAAGAACTCCGGAACCCCTTAGCCAAGGTAATGCCGGGTGACATACTACTACATCCATTTACCTCAGCGTGAAATTACGGAAGCCTCTGATCCGAATCTCCGGTACTGCCACTTTCGAAGCTCCGACGTAGAACTGTGATCATAGCATGGACCGCAACTACGATCAGTTTCGAAGCGACGAATCACAGCTACGACCAGTCTCGAAGCTCCGGATATTACGTTCAGTATCTTAGCCCTACAGTGAAACTGCGATCAGTCCTCAAGCTCCTGTATTAGCGCTAAAGCCAGTCTCACGTTTCGAAAATACACCCACGATCAGGGTCAAAGCTCTAAAGTTACTACGATCTCCCTCAAAGCTCTAAGCCCCACCCACGACCACTCTCAAGGCTCTACACTACATGTTTAAAGCTACACTGCTACTAAAGTTACGAAGCTCCAGCTTTACCACTACCATCAGGCACGTAAAACCTATAAACCACGACGACCGCCACCATCAGCTTTAAAGCTCTGGACCTACAGACACCGGCGGTCTTATTATTAAACAAGGGCGATTAAATGAAAAAAAAAAAAAAACTCCCGGAATGACCTTGCGTGTTGTTGCTACCCTCTCCACCACACACTAACTCCGACAACCTCCGCCGAAAAATCAATAGCCCGGCGCTGACATCAGCCAGAACCTCCTGGGGAACTGACTGCTGGCGAGCTGATCCTGCTGACGAAGACGGGAGCTACTCCGCCGAAGGAGTTGGCGGGACTGCCTGCCGGCTGGCTGATCCTGCAGGCGGAGAACAAAAGCTCCTCTGCCGAGGGAGTTGGCTGAACCTTCTGGGGGAACTGACTGCTGGCGAGCTGATCCTGCTGACGAAGACGGGAGCTACTCCGCCGAAGGAGTTGGCGGGACTGCCTGCCGGCTGGCTGATCCTGCAGACGGAGAACAAAAGGTCCTCTGCCGAGGGAGTTGGCTGAACCTTCTGGGGGAACTGACTGCTGGCGAGCTGATCCTGTTGACGAAGACGGGAGCTCCTCTGCCGAAGGTGTCGATTCTGGTACGTAAAACAGACACAGACCGGACCACCATAACAAGCGCAGGAACCATCGTAAGGCACGTCCTTTAACAATCACCTGACGGAAACATGTCACCGCGTGCAACGATAAGAAACAGCAAACCTCTGCGAAGGTACAAGCTGCCCAAAACAGGTAAACCTGGATTAAAAAACCGACGTACGAAAAAAAAAAACACAAAATCTGAAGGAACAAACAACCAACACCACACATGCCTCCAGCAACAAACAGATCTACAAGAACACACTTAAATAACGGCTCTCCACAGGCCAAGGATGTTGTGTAGTTGCTGAAATCACACCCCTTGTGATCAGCTACTTCATATCTGCCATGGTCTTATTCGCCCCAGTATGGAGTACAGCCCGTCCCCCACATCTTCATTATCCACAATGTAACCAGAAACTTTCCGTCTCTTTAATCTTCCAAGTATTATCTCTCTCCAATCATCTCTCAGCTTGAATCGTAATCATGCTGTTCTCTCCCAGTTCTACAGGCATTACTTCGACAACTGCTCTCGTGAGCTGTCTGCGAGATGCCCCGTGCCTCACCTTTGGCTGCTGCTTCCCAAACTTTCTGTGCGGAGACGAACCATACGAGGATTTACCGTTATGATACTCCTTTCTCTCCCTCGACTAGCGAAGCTGAGGCACTCGCTCCCTTCTTCCAGCCCTCCTTCTTCCTCTATCCTCTCTACCTTTGGAGGTCACGTCTCGGAACACCCGAGGAATTCTTAGTAATCTATCCATTGTCTTTCTTACCCTCTCTCCTTTACACTGAAGATGTCCATAACTGGGGCATCCGTTACCCGTGCCATGTTGATTATCATCACAAAAAAAAGGAACCTTGAATAAACTTTTCCTAAAGGAACAGCCTCAACCCAACCACTGTGAACATCATCAATAATGAAAAGCCCTGCACCTTTGTATCTGTGTAAAGACTTTCTGTTTGTCACACACACACACACACACACACACATCTTTTCGTAGCCTCTGTTTATCATTATATGTATTTTCTTTGTATATTCTTAACCTTTGGCAGAATCAAATTCAATAAACCATTAATTATCACCATTATCATTATCATAGTTTCATCATTATCAATATTACTGCTAGTCCCATTCAGGTACAACTACTACCATTACGACTATCGCCACTACAATTATCACTAATAACCTTCTAAGACTTTACTCCGAGCCGACATGAGGGAAGGCGGCACTAAAGCCAAACAAACAAAACACGCACACACCCGGACCTTGGCCAACACGCTGCGTCCGTATAACTATCCTCATTACTGTACCAGTAATTACCAAGGAATTGTGGTGATTAACTGTTCACAACGTGGAACGAACCCTGACACTTTTATTTTTCACAGTATAACTGTACAGGGAAGGAGAGAGAGAGGAAAAAAAAAATCACCGCGTAAAAACACCTGCAGAACACAAACAACCAAGTCATTACGAAGGATCGCAGCACAAAAAAATGTCGAACCCAGGTATAGAGATCCCGTCTCACCCCCTTACCCCTGACCGCCACTCCCCGGCCGTGGGGTGCGTAACCTTCCCCTACCCTGATGATAGTGTTTACCTCATCCCTGAAGGCCCTTAGGTACCAGCCAGTCAGCCAGCCAGCACGAAGGCCCTTCCTTTCTCTACCTACCTAACAGCCAGACAGCCACAAGGCGCTCTCTCGGGGACGGCGGCGCCCTTAGGCTGGCTTGTCCTTAACAAAGGGATAATTCTGGTAGTACTTGGATCCTTTAGCACGACGCTACAACCCTTGAGCACGACGCTACGACCCTTGAGCACGACGCTTGGACTCTTTGAGCACGACGGTACCCGCAAGAGGACCAGGTTAAGAGTCTAAACATATCTACGAGTCGAACTGTACCGTCGTGCTCAAGGGTTGTGACGTCGTGCTCAAGGACTGTACCATCGCGCTCAAGGACTGTACCATCGTGCTCAAGGGTTGTACCGTCGTGCTCAAGGACTATACCGTCGCGTCCGTCAGTATCATGGCGTAAGACGTGTGCGGTATCTCTTCCCAGAAAGCGGAGCGTCATTTCCTCCAGCAAGAGGCGTGATGTCGTCCCATGCACAATATCCGGTACTTGAGGCACCGGAGGCCCACACAACACGCAGGCGCTCACACAGACGCCCCCAGCAGCAGCACCAGCACCAGCAGTCAAGACATTTCCGGAAGCACTTACGCCGGAGAAACACTTAACCCTTTCCTGCGGGGGAGCGCCTTACTGCTCCTCTGTACGGAGGAACTCACCCCGTTACAGAGAACCGACCTCATACTGAAGTTCAAGGGCACAGGAAGAGCACCCCCCCCCTAACCCTCGTGAGGTTATTATGTTCATCACCCCCACCCACCCTAAACCCCACCCACCTCCCCCTGGGGTCATTACGCACTCCATAATACCCAGTAATAATCCCGTGTGTGGAAATTCACACTTATTATGTATGCGTCACAAGCGTTAGAGGTGTGTGTGTGTGTGTGTGTGTGTGTGTGTGTGTGTGTGTGTGTGTGTGTGTGTGTGTGCTCCTAGCAGCAGCATCAGTGGTCAGGATGAATCTCTCGACGCCACGAGGCATGACATTCCATAACATGACAGCGACGTGGGGAGGCAAGGCGTTAGCTCGAGTTAGAAGAAGCGGACAAAGTCAGGCTCTTCCTTCGATTACTGTCTTCATAATAATAATAATAATAATAATAATAATAACAATAATGATAATAATAATAATAATAACAAATGCCTCTCTTCAGTCACAACAATGGGGAGAGAGAGAGAGAGAGTCCCTCTAACGTACCCGTTCCTTCCGCCAAGTCACATCTCACAACATCCGGGTAACCCCTCTACCCCCACCCCATAATCACCCCCCCCCCCTCCACAGGCGCCTCGCTTCAGGAAAAATGTTACGGATGGTGACGGAGGAGTAACACGCGAGCGGAGTCACACCACGGTCCAAGGACGGCGTCACTCCACTGAACAATTACCATTGCGTCAGAGTGAACAATGGATCCAACGGGCACCCTCGTGAGTCACTCGGCTCCCGTCTGCGAGTGAGTGCTTCTGGTGGGTAAACACTGAACTCGAGGATGAATACGTGGGTTATGATGAGTAGGATGAGTACATGGGCTATCATATATATGTAGTTACATTTATATACAGTAACTGTGATCATCAATGCCTGACACACCCCTCTGTGCACGACGGTAGGACCCCTGAGCACGACGGTAGGACCCCTGAGCACGACGGTAGGACCCCTGAGCACGACGGTTCGACTCCTGAGCACGACGGTAGGATCCCTGGGCACGACGGTAGGACCCCGGAGCACGACGGTAGGATCCCTGAGCACGACGGTAGGATCCCTGAGCACGACGGTAGGATCCCTGAGCACGACGGTAGGACCCCTGAGCACGACGGTACGGCCCCTGAGCACGACGGTGCGACCTTTGAGCACGACGGTACCACCCTTGTATCACGACGGTGCGGACTCCGAGTGCGACAATTCGAGCCTTGAATATGACGCTTCGAACCCTTGGGTCTGATGTCATAGCCTTTGACCTGACCCTTATGCGTCAGGTCAAAGGCCAGGCCATCATACCCAAAGGTCGTACCGTCCTGTTGAAGCGGTTAATAACGAACACTATCACCAGCATCGACATGGCGTTACTAGCATCGCTTTGACGTCACCAGCATCACCATGGCGTTACTAGTATCGCGCTGACGTCATCAGAATCACATATGACAACGTCATCAACGACACAAGGCATGGACGTGGTCGTACAGAGCCTTCACCAACGACAGTGGGTCGTCCCAAGCTTCCGTAAACGTCACCCCTGGTCGTCTCTACTCATCTCCCCCTCTTGTCCATCGTCCTGGAGGAGTCAGCCTCAATGAGGAAGCACGACTTCCATCACAACCTTCAGTACCAGAGGACGGCTAATAAGCAAACGATAACCCGATCCCCCCACATCTGACGGGTCGTGAGTTTATCACAAGATGGCGGCCGGCGATCTCTTTGGGCAGCCTCCAACAACGACGCCGCCTACCCAAACCCCTCCTGAAAGGGGGCTCCGTCCCCCCCTGGAAAGCGGCCTGCCCCACCCCCTACAAAAGGGGCTTCCCCAGTCCTCCTTCCCTTTACAAGAGGGGCTGCATATCCCCCTACAGGAGTGGCCTCCCACCCTCTACAGAAAGAGCAGCCCCTTTCCCCCCACAACAGCAACCGCCCACCCCCTACAGGAGGGGGCTGCTCTTACCCTCCCGGTAAACCCACTACCGGAGGACTGCCTGTCCCTTACCCTGCACTCTTGACCTTCATAGGCTCTCAATTAAAGGAGGTGGGTCATTCAACTTTGGGGGAATCAATTAACGCGGGTGGACTAATCAACGGAAGTGGATCAATTAACGGAGAAAGGTCATTTAAAGGAGGTGGATCAATTAACTCGGGAGGGCCAATTAATGTATTTGGGACACACTATCAAACTCCGAGTTTTATCCTCCAATAACTAAACTTAATATAGAGGTTGTTTGTTCATCGATAAATACACCAGGACAGTTCGAGAATTAACCCACGCTCGGTTATCACAACCATTCCTTGAGCTCTGCCGTCCTTCATTAACCCGACGACTCAGTCACAACTGCTGGTTGTGGCTGCTAGGCAGGCGTGGAGGACCTGCGTCAAGCAGCACCACCTCAGGTAGGAATAATCCCATGATATGCATGGTTCCATGCAACTTCTTTTGTTCAACTGTCGAACGAGAAGGCGACGTGTGTGTGTGTGTGTGTGTGTGTGTGTGTACTCTAGCGACAGGTTAGGCGCGATGTTGACTCTTAAGATTTTCTCCCACAAAGATTCCTGCAACTTATTTCGTGGTAGATGACAGTCATATAGACGCCTTCTTCTGCTGTGTCACATCCTCAATACTTTACATTTACCCGGAGTGTGTTAAGATGTCCTTGTAAGTTGAGACAATCCTACATGCATTTCATTTCCCTCATGACCTTTGCATCACCTGTAAACAGACTCAGGTAGTAGTCAATACCTTCTGGCAACTCATTTACATAGATTTAGAAGAGTAATGGTCCCAGTACAGAACCCTGCAGAACTCTGCCGGGAACTGAATTTCTTCTATTTATCGAAGTAGTCTCCCTTTATCCCTGCCTCGTGATCTAGCTGCTTGAGCAGCCTCCCATGTGGTACATGGCAGTCCAGTTATAAACAATCCACCCAGTCCTCTCCTTTCTCCAATAATGAACTCACTCTAGTAGATATCTAAGAGGTTCCTTACGCATGACCTTTCCTTGAAACCATGTTGTCTCTCCCTAAGGTAATTCATCCTCTGCAGGAAGTCATCCATTTGCTTTCTGATTATCTCAGTATTTCAAGAGATATCTCAATGCTGTCTACGACCATCTTCCCCTCACCATCCCACTGGTGTTGGGGTGTCAGTGTCTTCCACCGAGAAAACAAATGCTGGTCAGGCCGAAGTACTGTCTATATCTTCCTCCACATCACATCTCGAAGCCCCTTTTGCTTTTTGACATCTTTTATTGAACCATTCCTTCCTCTTTCTTAACCTTTCCCCCCTTATATATTTGTGACAAAAGGTAAATTCCAGAGATCCTTTCACCACAATACCCTGGCTCTCGGATACTGAATGTGTGCGAGAGAGAGAGAGAGAGAGAGAGAGAGAGAGAGAGAGAGAGAGAGAGAGAGAGAGAGAGAGAGAGAGAGAGAGAGAGAGAGAGAGAGAGAGAGAGAGAGAGAGAGAGAGAGAGAGAGAGAGAGAGAGAGAATATATCCCGGCCATTCATATGAAGCATCTCCTTTCACAAGTCATCCTCAAGATGTTCCTCCATGACTCACTCACACTCCAACACAGCCACCTCGTCCTCCTCCCGACTATAAGTGCCATCATAATGTTACGGCCTGGCAATATCCGGGGAAACGCCCTCCGATAACTCTGGGGGATGATATTACCTCTTCAGAGTTTAGGGGAGAGGAGCGTGCGGGGGTTGGTACAAACTCGTACGAGTTTAGGGGGAGGGCACAGGGGGTGGTCGCAACTCCCTAGAGAGGGGGAGAAGGACGTGGGATGACATTAGCTCCCTAGAGATTGGAGGCCAAAGCGTGCAAGATGATGTTAACTCCCAAGGACTGGACCGGACTGGGGCGTGTGAGATGGTATCAGCACCCAAGAGTTTGGGGAGGGGTGTATGGGGTAATACTAAACCTCCTATGGTGGATACATGGGCATGTGAAGTGATACTGCACATGTATCATCTCCCATGAGGTGGGTAGAGGTTATATGATCTCCCATGAGGTGGAGAGAGGTTATATTAGCTCCCATGAGGCGAGAAGGGGTTATACTTGCTCCCCTGAGGTTGCTGAAGGGGATGATGATATTAGCTTTCCTGGGACAGGGAATGTGGGGTGATTACAGCTCGCCTGAGGCAGGAGAGGAGGATGTTGGGGTGATATTATCTCCCCTGAGGTGTGGAAAGGAGAGGCATGTGGGTGCAATTTACGGGGCGTCGGGTGTTGGCAGGTGTTGCTGCGGGTTCCAAGGTGGGAAGGTCACTAATCCAACCCCCAACAAGATGGCTTTCATCCACCACCGCACTGCCGACTCCTCCCAGTACCTCCAACATCAGCACAAACACCAACACTCCTACAAAAAATAAATCCCGACAGAAGAAAAATTATTCTTTTTACCTCACCAAACTTCCTGAACAATATTCAATCGATACTCCAGCAACAAAACCCATAAATACCTGAACAACAGCTCGTCCAACATTCCTTACCACTGCACCAAGTCCAACACTTTCACACACAACATTCCAGCCACAACTCATACAACACTCCTTTCGACGGCATTCTGCAACACCCGAGCAACCCCACCACAACACTCCTCCAACACACCACTCATTCAACACAAACAAGCGCAACACCGGGCGTCACTCAACATCAGGTGGGTGTGGGAGGGGGTTGGGTGGCAAGTCCACTGTCAGCCACATCCCTTTAACACCAACAACACTGTCAGCAACACAAACAGTCCCCCCCTACCAGCAACACACACACACACCAGCCGGGTTATCTAAAGCCCTGGTCCTTCACGTCAAAAACTCTCCAGAGAGGGATGTGTACGTATCCTGTTTAGCTGCCAATACCAGCGGCAACGGCAGAGCTCACTGAACTGTGAGCTTAATGGCGGAGCAGAGGGTACCTGCCATGCATCGTTGGCGGTGGCAATTAGGCTCGGTAATTATGACTGCCTGAATGAGGCCTCTCATGCTTCACCAGGATGTGATTAAGGATGGTTTGTCTATTATGGTCAGGAGTCAGCTGGTATGACTTGCTCTGCAGGTCTTTCTCCCCCTCCTCCTTCCTCCTCCTCTGGTTCTCAAAACCGACACGAACCCTCAAAACTTCCTTCTCCTCCTTAGCCTCTTGAGGATCCCGAGACCCACTAGAAACCTAAGACCCTCCTCCTTCTCCTCCTCCTGAAGTTCTCGAAGCCAATTCCAAGGGCTTCCTCCTCCTGCTCCCTGAAGCTACTGACGCCCACATAACCTCCCAAGACCCACGTCCTTCTGCTTCCAGAAGTTCCCGACGCCCACACCGCCTCCAGGAACCTCCTCCTCCTCTACAATCTCCCGACGCCCACACGGGCTCTAGGAAGGGCTTCGTCAGCGACCACCTCGGCATAAACAGCTCATATCTTTGGCGTGTCATTCCAGTAAATAATTCCGCGGCGCCCTCCACCCGCTCCTGCACTTTCCAGTCGCCTACTTCATTACCCTTTACACCCCCCCAGGGCACCTTCCAGCGTCTCCTTCATTACCGCAGCTTTCCAGGCATCAAGGCCTTTCCAGGAGCGTGGTCCTCGCTAACACTATGGTGGTCCAGGGTCGTAAGGGTGGGAGGGATGGGAGGAGGAGGGAAAGGAAGCGAGAGAGAGAATGAGAGAGAGAGAGAGAGAGAGAGAGAGAGAGAGAGAGAGAGAGAGAGAGAGAGAGAGAGAGAGAGAGAGAGGATGAAGATGCTAAAAGACATGCCGACGAAGAAGACATAATCCAGAAGGTGAAGTCTTCTGGGTGTCTTCTACCCACGGCAGTTGGGTGAGGCCGTTGGTCGACGGAGGAAAGACGATGGAAGGACATGTGAAAAATATGGAAGAAGAACAAAAGACAAGGAATGACAGAGAATCAGAAGGATGATCAAGAGGCGTGAAAGGTACACGGTAAACTGGGTACACTACAGGAGGTACAAGATAAACTGGGTACGCCACAGGGGGTCCAAGGTAAACTAGGCATACCGTGGCAGGTCCAAGGTAAACTTGGTAACCAGAAGGTGCAAGGTAATTAATTCAATCAACGTCGTCCAAACTCACTCTCTCTCTAATGACCTCCAACAATAAACCAATTATGGTAATACATCTCATTAAGCTTTTTGAAGATGTATATGCTTCCATCTGCCTCTTGCAAGTATATATATACAGCGAGCCTGTATCATTTATAACTGGGATATGATACTGACTGAATGACAGGCAAGCTGGCACACATAACAAGCCTGAACTGTTACTAAGAACAAGGAATCAGTAACCAAGGCAAGTTCAACAGCCCAAAAACTGACACAACATCTAACTAAATCTCTTGCTAAACCCTCGGGTTTCCAACTATCAAAATTCAGAACGCAGCAGCTCAATTCTCCGAAAACACACAGACAAAGCTTGGCCATAACCGTATGCCCTGCTCAATCCTGGAACATCCCCACAGAACAGACGTGGCAAAATCGGCTTCCACAGCCATGGGGCGTTGTACCCCGTGGGTGGGTTTCCACGAGATACGACGCGAGGTACAACACAGGTGCTGATGATGTCAATATCCTGATGATGAGTAACTCATCCCATACCTATAGGGAACTTGTTTCGTCCCCAGGGTGGAGCACTGCGACTGGGTTGGCTCTTCTTCCACTTCCCCTGTGGCCAGAGTGGAAGTGTAAGATACCATCTCTCTCTCTCTCTCTCTCTCTCTCTCTCTCTCTCTCTCTCTCTCTCTCTCTCTCTCTCTCTCTCTCCCCCTCTCTTTGTTCTATACATGTCATTTCGGCCACTGCTCTCTCTCTCTCTCTCTCTCTCTCTCTCTCTCTGCTGGATCCGTGGCTTGCGACTGGCTGCAGCATCCTACAATGCAGAGATAAGCCACTCGGAGACTAACCGTTATAAAGCTAAGGAATTCTCTTCCTTCGTCTTCTCCTCTCCCAAAAACCTTTCCACCTTTGGGGGAGGAGGAGTCGAGTCGGCAAACACGAGAGCTCGAAATTAATATCATCTTCGTTCTTCTTCTTCTCATAATTTCATTTTCCCTTTCACCCAAGACAGTCGGAACTGGGGCATGTTTTTACCCGTTCCATTGTCTGGGAAAAGAAAAGAAAAAGTGGTCCAGATCCATAGTAAGGGGGGGGGGGCGGCTTTAATATCGCCCGGACACGAAAAAACGCAACTAGTTTAACGTACGAGGATAACGACTGCCTCGCGTCAGTGCCTCCCCGACGACAAACAAACGAGTTTAGCGGGTGAGGGACGACTCGCTTCTCCACACTAAGACAGTTTAAGGAAGCGAGGGGGGTGGGGGCGGGCTACGACTTCCTCCTTCACACTAAGCTAACCAAACGACCCGCCTCTTCCACACTAAAGTAACTTAGTGGTCGACAGGTTCAGACTCTCAGTTAGTTGAGCGACTGCCCCTTGCTGCACCAGCTTAACTGGGTGACTGCGTTAGGTCAGCACCTCTGCCTGACACACACACACACCAGCAACTAACATCACGAGGGCACCACGGCCAGTGTGTTCGGGATGTGATCTAACGTTAAAGAGGCCTCACTCTCTCCCCCCTCCCTCACATCCTCCCCCCAACATGCCTCATTCTCCCCTCCCTCCCCCAAGAAAAGGACATGTCAGCCGCCTCCCCCAACCCCCACCCCACCCCACCTTCTTATCAAGGTAACCATTCCATTACGCTGCCTCCCAGCCGTGCAATCATGCGACACATTCTGTCCTGTCCCCTTCCAGCCCCCCTACTATCATGCTATGCATTCTATCCTGGCCCTTCCGGGCCCTTCTCTCACGCTAACCACTATATCATGTCCCTTCCAGGCCCTGCTGACATGGTATCCATTCTATATCCTGTCCCTTCCAGGCCTCGCTATCACGGCGCCCATCCCACACCTTCCAAAAAATGGCCCATATATTCTTACAAATATTTCGCCCGTAAAGTCCAACACAAAGGGGAGCCCTGAGGCCCAAGCCATTCACTAGTATGATGACAAGCAGGATCACGGAGGACCTAAAGTAGGAGAGTGCGTTTCCGTGCCAGCAGGGGCACAAAGGAGTGCGTTCCTTTATCACCAGAGGCACCGAGAAGGAGTGCGTTCTTCTACCAATCTATCTACCACAAGCATCGGAGTGCGTTCCTCCACCACCAGCACGGCTATCCAACTCTGGTCCCCCATGCATTGGAGTGCGTTTCTACAGAAACAGGGACACCCATTCTCAAGCACTAAAGTGCGTTCCAAAACAAAAAGGGACACCCATCCTGGCCCTCAAGCACAAGAGTGCGTTCCTCCTCTACCGCAGCCACCCACAATCGTCCTGGAGTGCGTTCCAGAACAACAGGAACTTCAAAAAGAGACTAACTTCCGGATCGCGTGACGCAATTCGTTCGTACACACGGATGTGAAACCAGAAGATAACAAGAGCAAAAACGCTCTACCCCTGCAGTTATTCAACTTGTTCTACTGCAACAGTAACTCTCGAACCGTTGTTATAATTTTACCGTTTCCTGTTCTCGTTATCATGGTGCAGGATCTGTTCTTGTGAAGAACTAAAGGCAGGAACCAGTCCCGCCCCAGGTGTGTGTGTGTGTGTGTGTGTGTGTGTGTGTGTGTGTGTGTGTGTGTGTGTGTGTGTGTGTGTGTGTGTGGGTGGGTGTGTGACTTACCTATGCCAGAAGAGAAATTCAATGTGTTTTCTTCCCATTACAAACTTTCGTCTCTGTCTGACCTTTATCACTTAAAAGTTAATTCTACTTTTTCATTCGAGACAAAAGTTTCGGTTTCCCTCGCACCTTACCCAACCCAAGTCCTGCTTTACTCCCTCGACACCGTGAGAGTCCTCTACTCCCACAGCTCAGCCCTGTTCTTCATCACGGGCTTACAACACCTGCCCTACACTACACTATCATTACATGATGATGACCCTGTCCCTCATCACAACCCTGGCCTTCATCACAACAACACAACCCTGGCCTTCGTCTTAATACCAAAACTCTGGCCCTTAAAATTACAACCCTGTCCCTCACCACAACAACACAACCCTGGCCTTCATCACAACAACACAACCCTGGCCTTCATCACAACAACACAACCCTGGCCTTCGTCTTAATACCAAAACTCTGGCCCTTAAAACCACAACCCTGGCCCTCACCACAACACCACAACCACACCCTGATTTAGTCCCAACAATTGTTTCGTTTACCACAACATTTATTGAGTTCACATCTATCTGTACGGCCGAACCACTCACATTCTGAACCAGAACCAAATCACACCCATAAATAGAAGCAACCACAACCTCTTTGGCAACACCTTATATATCATCAGTCATATAACACCTACACCATTATCACCAACAGCAAAACCTCCACCACAAATCACCAACAAAAGTTGTAACATTGTCATCACTATGGCCACAAGATGCACCATCATCTCCAACAAGAACAAAAGCAAGAAATACAGCAACACCAGCACCCACGCCAGTGGCATTCGTGGGAACACTATTAACTATCGCCACCACACCACATACTGCCACCAGTACCACATCTCCTCACCACACCACTTTAAAATACCACCACCACCACCACCACCACATATACCCACACTACAGTCACCAACACCCCACACCCACGCCACGACACGATTTATCACACCGCCACCATCACCACCACTTCCCCCCAACACAGCACACCATCGCCACCACCATACCATTAACCTCCACACTACCACCACCACCACTACCACCAGCATCATCAGCATGCCGGCACACCAGGTACCCACCCGCACCTCAGGCTCCACCCCCCCCCCCCACTGCAGAAAAACCTGCCCCTACTGGGTAATGGGGGGGGGGGGACGAGGGGATGAAGGTGTGGGTGGTGCCTGTGGGTAGGGGAAGAGGTGGGGGGAATGTGGTTGAAGGGGGTGGTGGAAGGAGGGGTGGGGTGGGGTAGGGATGCTCACATACCATGCCAAGTGAACTCATGTTTTTGTCATACGCTCTTAACATGTGCAAAATTCTCCTCAAAGACATTCTTGGCTCTGCATGTATTACTGTGTGTGTGTGCGTGTGTGTGTGTGTGTGTGTGTGTGTGATTACTCTTTGTGTGTTTCGGGGAAAGAGTTTTACACTCGTGTTGCCGTCACTTAACCTTGTATGCATGTATCATGTGTATGCTCCTATGTGTACATACACACACACAAACACACACACACCAGCCTAAACCATGTACTTATTTATCGACCATCTCCGAGGGAAGGATGAACACCTGGGTTGGGTAAGGTCCAACTGCCAAGTCCAAGATTCGAGCCCATCCTGATTAATGGTCAGTAACGCTAACCACGACACCAAGAAAGTCCCTGAATGTGTGTGTGTGTGTGTGTGTGTGTGTGTGTGTGTGTGTGTGTGTGTGTGTGTGTGTGTACAGTAAGGGAAGGTTTACACTGGTGAGGCAACATTCTCTTAATCTCTCCCTTCTGCCAAACAAAATCTCGCTTCCATCAATAGCCGTCACATTCGCCACTCCTTCACTTTGTTTATTCCTGTCTTCCACTGCAACGCTACTCGGGTGTTCATTCACGTCTTGTCTTCTTCATCTCACTGTGTTTCTTCCCACGTTTTCTCCTCTCTCTGGCTTCTCCCTCATTCAGCGACGTGTTTATAAATGAAAATAGTTCCAGTTTTCCTGTCCAGTCTCTCCAACAATGGTCATTTTCCCACCTTCTCGCCTCCTCTACAGCAGGCATGTTTCAGGCTCCTGTCCTCTCCCTAATGGGTCATCTCCCTTCTGTTTCGAGGGAATGTTTACAACCCATCGTCACACTCGAGCACGTCTCCTGGCCCCCTGCCTGATGCAGGCCTGACTAAACTCCTGACGCAACCTCTATTCTCGGAGCAACACATTATGTAAATATTTCTCTCTGAGCATCTCCCGGGCTGCGCATTCTTAGATCACGTCTGACACTGACCAACATTTACTTTTCCTCCTTAGAGAACCTGCCTATATACGGTTGTCTCCAGCAAGGTGACGAGGCATTCCAATGGCCTCCTTCTACTGTCCAATCTCCATCCCTGCAGTTGCCATGAATTTCAACATACACTATATATATATATATATATATATATATATATATATATATATATATATATATATATATATATATATATATATATGACCATGGCTGAAGTTTCTGTGGAGTCCCTTAATTTCACTTCCCGACAAACATATTCAGGTTTGACTGGAGTCGTTCTGGCAAGTCATTACACAGATCAGAAACAGCAGTGGACCCTCCCTCCCTCTTCCTCCCTCCCCTCTCCCTCCTTAAAAAAAAAAGGCCCTCGGGGACATCCCTCGTTACTTTTTACACACTTTAAAAATGCAGTCCTGACCTGCGTTTTCTCTTGCCTTCCACTGACTTGATTTTCGATACGGGGAGAATACTTCCTCTAGTGAACGCCTCGAGATGCAGGATTTCTTTTTCCTTCTCCTTCAGGGGATGCAGTTAAATACCCTCCAGTGCGTGCGTGCGTGTGTGTGTGTGTGTGTGTGTGTGTGCGTAACAGGGGGAGGGGGGGGACTATAATGAATGGGAATGATGCTGACTGATGGCGATGGTGGTGAGAACCGAGACACCAGGAGAGGTAATATAAGTAGCAGTAGCACTACGCCAAAGTAGCAGTAGTGGAGGCTGACACCGATGTATCAGGAACTTCAGGGGCAGCGGTGGCAGCAGCAGGCTGTGTGTGGCGGCAGTGGCTGGTGGTGGCTGCTGTTGGCAGGAGGCGAGCACCGGGTGGGGGTAGCGGTGGCAGCGGCCGGTGGTGGTGGTGGTGGTGGTGGCGGCAGAAGGTGAGAGCACCTGCAGGACCGGCTGCCCAGGGTTAGGGTACCCCAGAGTAGCTACCCAGGGACACGGGCCGGACCACCAGGCTCGGTCCTTTCACCTCCACCGCCCGTCCAAGACCGCTCGTCCTAGCCACCTGCCTAAGGTCCTCCTCAGTGGGCTGTCCTCCCCCTCCAGGATCGCCCTCGAGAGTGCCAGACAGAGGGAGTCCTGAGGGAGGAGTTGGCTAGGTAAGAGAGGGAGACCACCCCGGCTGCGGCTAGTACCCGGCGGAGGGTGTGAAGGGGTCGGTCGCCCGTCCTTGGGTTACACGTGGCTATCGTCTGCCAACACACCCGCTCCCACGACACTATAGGTTACAGGGCTGGTTCCTCGGGGCATCACTGGTTACATGGGTGGTTCCTGGGGTCACTGACGGTTACATGGGAAGTTCCTGGGGTCACTGCCGGTCACATGGGTGGTTCCTGGGGTCACTGCCGGTTACATGGGTGGTTCCTGGGACACTGGTGGTTACAGGAATGGTAATGTTAACACTACTGGTTACAGGTGTGGTTCACAGGGGCACTGATGGTTGGTGGAAAGGTGGAATGGTTCCTGGGCTCAATAATGATTACATAAGGGGTTGCTGGGGGCACTGCTGGTTACATGAGTGGTTCTAGAGAGAGCAGTGATGGATGGAGGGTGACCTTGGGCACCCCTCGCAGTAAACACAACACAGAAGCCATGGATTGCCACACATAACCAGCCCATAGGGGCAAGAGGCCACACAAGAAACTGCCCTCGCCGTCAAACGAACTCATCCTTTCTTGATCAATCAATCTATTGACTTATGCCACGCGCGTGGACGTTAAGAAGATCCGAGCCAAGGCTAGTGGGTGCTAGTGCCTCCCCCCCCCTATTCATTTTCTTTTGAGGATTATGAGGAAGTTATTGATGAATGAAAAGGTGTGCGGACGATGGGCCGCTATTCACCCCTGCCTCAACACTATAACCAATCTTTCCTCTTACTCCTTTTCTCACACCCTCTCTTCTTTCGCCCCAAGCCTCTCCCACAGTTCTCCTCTTCCCTATCCCCTCTGAGACACACACACACACATACACACACATCATCCGCCGACATCACAGCTCACCCGTCGAGGAGTCATCTTCACTCATCCGTGATCTCCAGCCTGACCCTCCGGGACCTTCACTGCAACACAGCAGGTCTCCTCGGCCTGGGTGTGCCTCCCAGCCACCTCTCGTGACCGGATTCAAGGTGAACAGAGGTCACCCCGAAAGCTCAGCACGCAGAACCCGACTCACGGCCTCTCTTGTGCAAGTTTCGTCCCTTCCCTGTTACTGTAGGTGGGCTGGAGGGAGGGCCATCGTGGTCTTGCCTGCCTCTACAATGGCCCAACCCGGCGGTGAGGACCACTAGGATCCACGCTCGCTACGGGGCGCACTACACGCCCAGCACGCTTCCTACAAGGCGTCGTGAGGCTACTACACCTCAAGAGGGGTCTACACTCATCACACACACACACACACACACACACACACACACACACCAGGCACCACGAACCACATCTACATCTGCTCAACAGACGACACCACACCTTGTAGGACATGACTACACCTACAGAGGGACGCTGGCGACACCTATAGTGTAGGCTCAGCTACATATACACATACACACACACACACACACACACAGGAAGGCAGCCAGGCTTATCTGTGTGAGTGTGCGTGATAAGGAGCAGATGCTGGCTCCGTCATCTGGATTCTGTTGACCGGGTCAGGGGCGCCATGGTGAAGCCAAAGGGGGAGCCAAGGGGCATCGGTGAAGGGAGGAACAACCAGGGGATTTGACGCCTTGGGGGATACCTGAGGTAGTGAAGCCAAGGGAGACGAGGAAGGGCAGGGATGTCATGGTAGTCAAGGAGACGATAGGATTCCAGCAGAGATAAGGGAGACGTCAGAAGAGGAGAAAAAAAAAAAGGATGTAAGAGAAAAGTCATTGTGTCACGACGAAGTCCAGGAATCGAGCCAAGAGGTGTCCAGGGGAGTGGGAGGAAGGACTCTAAAAGTGAAGACAAAACTGGAGAAAAGAATCGAGGAACATCACGAGAGAATCGCATCAGAGCCATGGACGACACGTGGCCAACTTACGGTACCTAGCTACGGCGAAGCCACGGCCAAGACCTGGTCATGATATGGTAGAGGTAGTGTGCGAGCTCCATACCAGCGCTGCTCTCCTGGTCTCGGGTATGTCTAGCAGTATGTGTCCGACGTGTTCAAGTCTCCAGCGTGAACTCTTCCATGCTTACGTGTTTCCAATTCACCATTATCTATCCTCAATGACGAATCGTCCAGCGCCTTACTTCGTACCTTGGGGTTAGCTCATGGACCAGCGTGCGAGGTGTGTGGGTTTAGTGGGGAGTACAGGTCAGGATGTGAGGAATTGTGACCTTCACAAGATGTAATTTTTGCCTCTCCGGAAGGTGTCGAAATCGGTTCAGGTTGGCCAGGTCTGCTTTACCTCGGGCACTTCTTCAGATGTGAGGTTCTGTTATCAAGCCTCATGAGGTCAGCACAGTGTGACCCAGGGTTCTGGTACGTTACCCTCTCGCCCTTAATGATACGATCGTTGAGTTTTACTCTATCTTGCGCCAGAATGCTAAACTCGATCCTCTATTTTTATTTTCCTGATGTCAAGAGCGTGTAACACTGACAAGACAAGAGGCTTGACAACCTCGTGCCAAGGTTATGGTCCCTGGCAAGTCATGGCGGCTGACACGTATGTTCCTGGCAGAGCGGGTGACAGCGGTCAAATCTGGGGCGGATCTTTTTACTGGGCCTTCCACGATAAGCCTAATATACCGGCCCCTTCCATCTACCCCTAGCCCTGTACCCTTAACCTAGGCTTTGCATTCTAAGTAAGGTTTTGTAGAATCAAGCACCAATATTTGCATATTGACCATGAACCCTCAAACCCAAGCTCCCAGCCACAGCTCACTCAGTCCCTCCGCTGGTTCCTAGAACTCCACTACGAGTGGGCTCTTGCCTCATCCTGACCACCTTTAGACCAGGATCGGGCGGCCTTAACCCCCGGAGCACGGTGGCGCAGTCCTTGGGTACGATAGTACATTCCTCGAGGACGAAGGAGCGATCCTGCAGCACGAAGATGATATCCTAAGAGCACGAAGCAGCGATATCCTTGAGCACGAAGGACCGATCCTTAGGTATCCCGCCTGGGCTTCAAACCCGACCCTTACGGATCAGCTCAAAGGCCAGGCCTTCGTACCCAGCAGTCGTACCGTCGTGCTCAAGGATAGTACCGTCCAACTTAGGGATCGTACCATCGGGCTTTAAAAGGACATCATCACTACGATCAAGGCTCGTACCGTCCTGCTCAAAGGGACGGAACCTTTCCCCTGCCACTTTGCTGACATATACCATGAGCGTATGTGGACACCTTCCTATTGTTCTCAGCTTAAAGAAATGCTCTCCCCCCCACCACCTCCCCTTACCTCCCAGGCCCTACCCCCACCCTGCCTGGGGTCCGTCCCTCCCACCCAGACAACACCTCTCCCAACCCAGCCTGTCAAGATCGAGTCTTTTGTTCCACTCGCCCGAGCAGGTGAGAGGCACAGCAGTCTTATTAATATTCCTGTTCTCTCTCTCTCTCTCTCTCTCTCTCTCCCTTTGTAGTGGCCCAGACCACCAGTGAGTGTCCTTCGGTAGTACGCTGAGGGAACACTCGCGACACGTCGCCTGATCATCGCTCGATCGTGAGGGTTGTACTCAACTTTCATTTTCTGATTCCGAGTGAAATCAAAGGATGGATCAAAAGATATCCTCCGGGTGGTGTACTCCTCCCTCAGGGGCTGCGAGGCCCTATTGGAATTCTAGTCACGGCCGCCTGTACAAGCACGGAGGTCGCCTCCTCCAACACAACCAACCTACACCTCCAACACAAACATCCCACACCTCCAACACGACTTACATCTCCAACACCGCCAATACAACTCGCAACTCCGAGAGAACCCGTGCCACCTCCAACACAACACAATGTCTCCAACACATCAACGCACTCTATAGCACATTGTTGCCAAGAGGAGGAAGAGAAAGTACCAGTGTCAACTGCTGCTTCTGCTCCAGCCAGCTGGGTGGAAGACCTGGCCAAGAATGTTGTCCCTCTGCCTCATATATATATATATATATATATATATATATATATATATATATATATATATATATATATATATATATATATATATATATATGAGAGAGAGAGAGAGAGAGAGAGAGAGAGAGAGAGAGAGAGAGAGAGAGAGAGAGACTGGGGTTCTTGGATCTGCCATAACCACGATCGTTCCTTCGTAAACCTTACCACAGTGGCAATGATAAACCACAAGAGTAAAACTGAGTCACGAGTAGCGTTGCATGACGTCCCGACCACCACTTACAAAAAAAAAATAAAGAGGCCACAAAATATTTGTTAATGAGCTCATTAACTCCCAAAGGAAAAAGAAAATACACACACACACACACACACACACACACATATATATATATATATATATATATATATATATATATATATATATATATATATATGCCATGATATCTGTCTTTGGCAAATAAGTATCTCACGTAATTTTATAAACTTGAACGCCTCATAATTTCGCACTCCTTAGTTACAATACTAAAAAAAGAATTAGATATCTTTATATTAATATGCAAATTTATGCTACTAACTCGCCCCTATATTTAAACAGCTGGTGCCCAGTTTGCATCACGTACTTTTCATGAGTTATCTTTCTGACATGACTGTGTCCACACTCACACGAACACGCACACACACACACACACACACACGCAGGGCAGACCACATGATGCCCCAGAAGGAAATGGCAAGTTAACTGTACGGAGGCTCGTGGTGGGACGACTCCGCCAATACAATTCTGGAGAAGAAAATGTATCACAAGTAAACGTGTCTTGAGAATAAGGAGGTGCAGCTGGTCTTCTGTGTCGGCACACACACACACACACACACACACACACACACACACACACGAATCAAACAGGACTCAGGTACAATATGCAAATGTTGCATTCCTGCACCACACACATAAACACATATACATATAAAGAACCTAGTGAGGCAGAACATTACGCCCCTCTCATTCTCTCATTCTCTCTCGGGAGAGGGGTGTCCAAGGGGGAGGGGGGGAGGAGGAGGACAAGGCGGTGTTGACGGCCTCGCAACTGAAGGGTCGGGTCGGGTGTGGGGCGAAGTTACGACACCAGGGAGTGATAAGGATCAGGAAAACGTCTTGAGCACACGGCATTCCTGAGGACGGTCTATTAGCAGCAGGGAGGGAGGGAGGGAGGGAGGGAGGGAGGGAGGGAGGGAGGGGGAGGGAGGAGGAGGAGGGAGGTAAAAAGTGGTCGTGGCGGGTGTTGCTGGTGGGGGGTAGGGGGGATGGGAAGGCTACACCTCCTCCTCCTCCTCCTCCATCACCCACGCCCACACCTCGGCCGCACCTCAGAGATACCTGTAACGCCCCCGTACAACCCCAAGGAAGGTCAGGCACCCCCAGTGCACCGCTGCCAACCCCCCATATAACCCAAGAAGGTTAAGCATCCCCTTCAACACACCTCAGGAAGGCCACACACACACACCCCATTAACGCTCCAGTACACCCTAGAAATGTCAGGCACTAACCACGACCCTTCCAATACCCCTTCCTTCCCTTAGAGAGTCAGGCACACCCTAATACCGCCTCCGTACACCCCAGGAAGGCGCCACCTACACACCTTACCACCATGTCCCAGGAACCTGCCTCCACCACATCCCCCCAGCCTCATCCTCTGCATACTTACGCTGCCGGAGGGTCAAAAGGTCAGGGTTTGTATGAGACAACTTCCTCAAAGACAGCATGACCCGTGGCTCGTCCTGCGCGCATTCCGTCACCACGACCCTCTCCCTCTGTGTCGCAGGACTCAGCTCCCCTTCACTGGACCTACGGAGATGGCAGAGCCTACCCCCCCCCCCCTTATACAACCCTGGGCCTAGGGTAAGAACAGACAAAGGCTCTCCTCCCCTTCTCCTCCCCCCCCCCCCCCGGTAATAAGGCAGGGGGGGGGGGGTCACCTTGGGCCCTTGGGTAAGAACATACAAAGGGACCTATGTACTCCTGTATCAGAGCATACACAGTCACTTGGGCCTAGGCAAGAACAGAGAGCTCCCCCCTTCCCTAACCCCCCTCTTCCCATGCCTGTAACAAGGCCGTAAGGTCACCCTTGCGTCAGCAGACACGAGGTACAAATAAACCCTGAATCAGGACAGATAAGACTTCCTGGAGCTCAACATAAATACAGACAAGGGTTCAGTTCACTACAATATTAAACGAAATAAAGATCAACTACAACCCCTTCTCAAATGTCAGGACTTCTGTAACCCTTGAGAGACACAAGAGGCACTTTACACAGCCCTTAACATGAACAGCTTCTACGACTCTTAAATGCAACGCAATTTCCAAAAGCAAGAACCAAGTTACATTTAACGTGCACATGTGCCTTTCAGTAATCCCAGAAGCAACATCCAATATATTAGTGACGCGGCTTAAGCTGTCTCACACACCGCCGAGGTCCGTGACGATGGTTCGAGGTAATACTCCTGGCTGGCGAGCCACACCACTGAATATATTAACACAGTATCCAAATATGTATAAATGTGAATCTTGAAGAGGACGCATAAAAATGGACAGTAATGGATGTGGCGTCGAGAGAGAGAGAGAGAGAGAGAGAGAGAGAGAGAGAGAGAGAGAGAGAGAGAGAGAGAGAGAGAGAGAGAGAGAGAGGAGGGAGAATATATACACGTCTTCAGGTTTGTTAGATACATTCTGACGGGGTGGTTAGTGGTGTCCAAGCCTTGTGACGGAAGGTGACAGGAGTGGACAGGAGGGGAGTATCTGAGACAGATCACAACCTGATGGACGGTAGCAGGTCGACGCCCCTCACTGTGTGTGTGTGTGTGTGTGTGTGTGTGTGTGTGTGTGTGTGTGTGTGTGGCCACCACCAGTCTGACCCTAGCCCTACACTGGCCACATCATACCATGGCCAAATCATCAATCTCTCCGAGCCAGTAACCTGGCCACAGCGTTACGGTGGCAATAACACTAGCCTAGCCCTAAAGAAAGGTGCGACCCTCATCACTAGCCACACCTGACAGGTAGTACCTTCCCCCCTGGCCACACCTGACAGGTAGTACCTTCCCCCTGGCCACACCTGACAGGTAGTACCTTCCCCCTGGCCACACCTGACAGGTAGTACCTTCCCCCTGGCCACACCTGACAGGTAGTACCTTCCCCCTGGCCACACCTGACAGGTAGTACCTTCACCCCTGGCCACACCTGACAGGTAGTACCTTCCCCCTGGCCACACCTGACAGGTAGTACCTTCCCCCTGGCCACACCTGACAGGTAGTACCTTCCCCCTGGCTACACCTGACAGGTAGTACCTTCCCCCCTGGCTACACCTGACAGGTAGTACCTTCCCCCTGGCCACACCTGACAGGTAGTACCTTCACCCCTGGCCACACCTGACAGGTAGTACCTTCCCCCTGGCCACACCTGACAGGTAGTACCTTCACCCCTGGCCACACCTGACAGGTAGTACCTTCCCCCCTGGCCACACCTGACAGGTAGTACCTTCCCCCCTGGCCACACCTGACAGGTAGTACCTTCACTCCTGGCCACACCTGACAGGTAGTACCTTCCCCCTGGCCACACCTGACAGGTAGTACCTTCCCCCCTGGCTACACCTGACAGGTAGTACCTTCACCCCTGGCCACACCTGACAGGTAGTACCTTCACCCCTGGCTACACCTGACAGGTAGTACCTTCACCCCTGGCTACACCTGACAGGTAGTACCTTCCCCCCTGGCTACACCTGACAGGTACGATCCTCTCCAAAGTTGTAGCCCGGACCCCAGTTTTGTCATCACCTTACCACTACCACTATCATGACCATGGGACTCCCAACCCCGTGATCGTACCAACACAAAAGGTTATACCACCAGCATCCTAGTCGCGCCCACCACCACAAAGCCTGCAGGACCCAAGCTTCCCCATAACACAAAGGCCCCCACAAGGTACAGCCAATCTACGGTATCGAAACGAGGACGAAGCACCATCAACGACAGTGGAGTGAATCAGTGAAGTGAGACACCGGAAAATGTAGAGTGAACCAATGGAGTGAGAGAGTGAAAACTTTAGAGGCGAACCCCGCGAACCAACGGAGTGAGAGAGTGAAAACTTTAGAGGCGAACCCCACGAACCAACGGAGTGAGAGAGTGAAAACTTGGAGGTGAACCCCGCGAAACAACGGAGTGAGGCAGTGAAAACTTAGAAGTGAACCGCGTCAACCAGCGGAGTGAGAGAGTGAAAAGAAAATACTTGAGAAACGAACCCGTGAACCAATGGAGTGAGGAGGTGAGTCACCACCAACCACCACCACCACCTTACTTAAGCCCATTGTCGCCCCAAGGTTACCAATTTCACCAGTCAGGCGACACGGGAGGCGGGTGACTGTCAAGGGCAGGGCGAGACGGGGGGGATGGGGGGAGGGGGATGTAAGGGGGGGGAAGAAGGACCCTGTACTGAACCTCTTCAACATGAGGCGAGGGTACGACCCATTTGGCACGATGGTACGACCTACTTGAAGCTCGGTGGTACGACAGTCCTTTCAATACGACCCTTTAAGGCAGATGGTAAGATCCTTGAACAAATGTGGTCGGTCCGACACTTGGGGGACGATGACGCGATCCAGAATACGACAGTACGGTCCTGAGCACGACGGTACGATCTCTGGCCACGGTGGCCTGACCTCTGACCCGACCCTGAGGGGTGACTATGATTCGCATGGATGTAGAACATCACGTATTGTTACGGACAGAACAACAGAGTACATATATGATCACTGCAGTCGCCATTTGCTTATGGGAGAGCTGTGACTGAGGTGTAAAACTGCTTTAACACAGCCATCACGCACTCTAAAGACCACACACGTACTAGACCCCACATAAAAACAGACACAGGCACGCACTCACTGGTTCGAGCCATCACACAAGCACTTTAACAAGCACAAGCAGAGCGAGATCCCCCCACCACACACACACACGGCTGCGTTCTAATATGCCGCAAGGTAATGTGAGACGTTTGTGTGTGTGTGTGTGTGTGTGTGTGTGTGTGTGTGTGTGTGTGTGTGTGTGTGTTTTCAGCACTATCCCGAATCATTAATGTGCTATACCTTCTACCACTTTTGTAACCTACACATTCACACACACACACACAAACAGACACGATGCAAAACTGGTACACAAACACTCTCTCTCTTTCTCTGACGCAACATGAGTCGTGCACCAAGCGTGCAAAATGACTGCACAGGATAATTACCGTGGTCAACACCACCAAACCTCCCCCCTTCCCCTCCAACCCCCCACCCACACAGCAAGTAACAAGTGGTGGCAGGCGCCCGCCACCACCATGAACTTACCATTAACTTCTTGCACATTAACATTCAAGCAATCTCTCCGCCATGCCTCGCTCATTTACTTCTTTACACCACTGCGCCTGCCCGCGTTGGCGACAGATGAGCGCTTTCAGTCTAGACGCAAGAAATGATACGTACTCTAGACGCAGTCACTGATTAGACATGGTAATGACAGGTATTCTAGTTATCTAGAGCCAGGTAATGATAGGGACGCTACATTTCGACCCAGTGATATGTAATCCACATCTATACACAAGCAATGATGAGGAGTCCTGCTCTAGATGCAAACGATACGCTAGATCTAGACCCAAGCAACGATAGGTACTCTACATCTACTCTAGATAGGTACACACCATCTAGAGGGAGAGAGAGAGGCAATGATAAGCTCAGCGGGTCTCCATACAAGCAAATGGTGCAACGCTCTAGATGCATTCGTCTAACTGGGACAGTTTCCTAGGAAGCCACGAAAGCAAGGATGGCGTGCCGAGAGATGGCTGTGTAGTAACCTGCCCGGGGGAGCAACTGCACAATATTACAAGGTATGAACCAATTGCCACACACCACCACGACGGGTCGGAATGACTTGCGCCCACACAAGTTCCCGGAAACATGATTTTTACAGCCACGCCCTCGTGGACGTGTGTGTGTGTGTGTGTGTGTGTGTGTGTGTGTGTGTGTGTGTGTGTGTGTGTGTAGTCACCTGTTTGTGCTGTACAGGGAGTGTAAGTTGTACACTCGTAGGGCCTCATCTCTCTGAACATTCTCTACTTTCATACAACATTTCAAACTCCTTTATGCTGTCCACAATCAACATTCAAATTTCTTCCATCCACCATCTTTTCTAACAAGGATCCTCTTTTAATTTCATGTCGCGTCCTCCGGTTGTTCTATCCTCGCATCTTTCCAGGAACTGCTGCTCACTACAATCACAGTGATTTAAAACCTTGAAGGTTTTGATCAGGTCACCTCTAACTGTTCTCTCTTCCATGGTGGGGACATCTACCACCTCTGGCAATTCCCTGTACCTTAACTCCCTCATTCTGAGCACCATCTTCGCCCTCTTCTCTGAACCTTCTCTATCACTTCTCTGTGTTTGCCAAGTTTGGTGACAACTTGGGAGTCATATTCTACTTCGGCCTAATGAATGACGTGAACATTTTGTTGAATATCTTCTGAGCCATTTATATGAAAGCCATCCTAAGTATTCACTAACAGACACTTTTGTCTCCTTTATTATTCTCCTAATGTGGGACTGGAGACAGACTAAAGACGATGTCGTCTCCCAAGTCTCTCTCTCTCTCTCTCTCTCACACACACACATTTTTACAGCTGATTTCTTGCTCCATAATATTCGTGTTGAGGCCTTCTTCCACCGTGACCTCCCTTCATTACATTTGTTCGGGTTGAATTTCATCATCCATGAATCACACCAACTTCGGAGTCCGACTACGTCCCTTTGTGAGTTCTGATGCAATCATCTTCATTTTTTGACTTCCCTCGTGACCTCTGCATCCTCTTATAAGCATATTCAGGTTGGAGTCCATGCCTTCTGAGCGGCCATACACATAGATGCGGAAGAGCAAAGGTCCCATAGCAGAACCTTGCGGTACTCCACTAGTCATCTCAATCTATTTCGAGGATGCTCCTCAAACGTGCGTCCTTTCTTCTCTTCCAATAAGACAACCCTCCATACACAGAGGGAAATCTTCCTCTCTTATTCATGCCAGGTGATCCAACTTCTTAATCAAGCCTCCCATACTGTACATGGTCCAGTGCTTTCCGGCGGTCCAGTAACAAATAATTTACCCAGCCTTCCTTTTAAGGAGCTCAATCTTTCGCAGAAATCTATGAGGTTCGTTACACACGACCTTCTTTCACTGAAACCATCCTGTCTCTTACTTCGTAATTTCT
Organism: Panulirus ornatus; assembly: GCF_036320965.1. Taxonomy (NCBI): domain Eukaryota; kingdom Metazoa; phylum Arthropoda; class Malacostraca; order Decapoda; family Palinuridae; genus Panulirus; species Panulirus ornatus. The sequence goes on along the minus strand of NC_092252.1, from coordinate 2,744,771 downwards.
TCTCTTCAGGAAGTCATCCATTTGCTTTCTCATTACCTTTTCCAGTAACTAACAGACCACACTCATCACGGAGAATGGACCGTAGCTTACCACCTCAACCCATTCTCCTTTCAGCACTCCCTATACACTTTGTATTTCTCCAGGATCACCCTGAACGGTAATTCAAAGGGTCTGTCAAATTTACTTGCACACTCCTTCTTCTGCACATATGGAGGCTATTCATCAGGACTATGAGCCTTCTTGTGTGGGTCAAGGTACATTCGTACTGACGATGTCTTTTCTACATATTTCAGTGATTTCTAAAACCTCCTCCCTCGTCCACCTCACACTTGTGTTGGGACTTAAGTGTCTTCTACTGTGACCACTCTTTTTTGAGATTGATCTTCAGTTCCTCACATAACCTTACATCATCCTCCATAATCCTTCCCTCTGAATCCCTAAGATGACTACCAGTAAGAGCTCTTTTACCTTACATTTTACTCTAAATGAATTTATGGAGAAGTTTCGAATATTTTACTGCCCTGTCCGAAATATCTCATTTCAGTCTCTTTGTTCCTTCATTCTTACCCTGCTATACTCGTCCCTTGCTCTTTTATGCAATTGCTGGTTGGCTGGTGTGCTACCCACATTACTGCACATCTCGAAGCTCCTCTTTGCTTTTTGACATCTTCTATTAAGCCATTTTTCTCACTTTCTTAAAGCCCTTCCCTCTACATCTGAGACTAGAGGTACACATGCCTCAGCTCCATTGCAAATTTCACAGAATATATCACCACAATGCCCTGGTTCCTGGCAGCCAAGCTCCACTTCCTGATCTATGTTACCATAGAAACTGTTGAGTTCTGTGTAGTTTGCACGACCATATCTTCTCTTGAGATTGATCTTAATTCTATGCTCTTTTAACGTCCTCATTTACCACATACTGAGACTTAACGCATTACATAATCCCCTTTTCCAAATGGTAGATCATATATAATAATCTCATTAGCAATGCTAGCATGTTAGAAGGTAGAATCTAGGAAAATATTGCGTCATAATGTATTGCACTGTGTTCAGTCACAATGCTGGTATAGGACATTCTCCTTTTAAACACTCTAGGAAAAGCCTTGTGTCTCCAAGACTTCATGACTATGAGAATCCAAACTACAGTTACTCTACCCATTACACATTGTCTACTGGACCATCCCTCACTATTTCCTGAAACTTATGGCTATATCATATTTCATGGGCAAATCCTCCCTCCATAACTGCCTTCTCTTTTCCTCCCCCCCTATCATATACCACTCTGGGCACAACAGGTGAGATCGTATCTCTTTAATAAGCTGTTCCCACGACTCCAACAATAACAGGAGCGGCTTTCTACTATTACCTAGTAATCCATCATCATATGCGTACATTACTTTCAGTGTGATGTTATCATTTAACGCTCCTGCCCTCTCTGCCGTGATGGCGGGGCTGCTCTACTTGTCTTGCTTCATTTGGTGTTTCCAGTTTATTGCCTTTTGACTACATTCTTCGTTTCTCTCCTCTTCCTTAGCGCGCGCGCGCGTGTGTGTGTGTGTGTGTGTGTGTGTGTCTGTTGAATACAATTATCAACAGCGATAACTCATAAACACATTTTCTGGGCCTAAGTTAGATCCATCTTTGAGAACGAGACACCATTCCAAGGCTTCTCCGACCCTCTCCTCTTTAAACGCAATCATGCACACAAAACATGCAGAGACCGATCCTGCACGCCCCCAGGCGCCAGTCATGAAGTCCTTAGCTTGTCCTCCAAGTTCCTCGAGGCTTTTAGCACTCAGGACGCGATGGAACAACTTGCAGCATACATATCAAGCAAGCAGGGTCGTAACCCAGATCTTCCTTCGCTGAGAGTTTTTGCTCTATAGCGTCTCAATGGTCGAGTTGTATTGCACGCTGCCGGGAAGAATGTGAGATAAAGTCTTATTTAATTTTGGTCATAGTACAGGAGAAGGAGACGGTGTTCGGTGAGGTCAATGCACGGTCTCTCCTCCCTCTCTCTCTTTCTCTCTGGTCGGCATTAGGTGGCAAGACTCTCTCTCTCTCTCTCTCTCTCTCTCTCTCTCTCTCTCTCTCTCTCTCTCTCTCTCTGGTCGGTGTTAGGCGGTGGGCAGCCATCGACCAGGGAGGTATATTATCGGCACTACCCGCCAGGGTATCGAGAGGGTTAGTAACGGCTGCGCAAAGAGGCAGCACATCAGTGGCTGTCAAGTGTCAGTCCACTGGCCCTGGTTCAATGTCTTTCCGTTCTGCCTCACCACCACACGTTAGCACCTGACGACATCGAACTCACCACGACTCGTTTCTTCGTAACCGCAGATGTTCCTGCGACGGGCGCAACGCCCCAAGACCTGCCCTCAGGCCAAGATCTCGTCGTCAGTACTCTTCCCTGGAACAAAGGCCAGCATCGCCTGCGGGTCACCACCGCCACCACTCACTCACTGCCGGGGGCGTCAGCAGACCCCTGCAGCGCACTCGTTCCTTCCGGTATACCAGTGGAAAACACAGGCGAAGCCCGAGACTTTCTGAAACGTTGGTGCATCTGCCCGACAACCCACAGTTCCAGTAACACTCCTATAACCAGGAGTACCTAGGCGATCCTATAATCATGAACTCTATAACACTATATAAGAGCCCCCTACAGCATCCCTATAACCAAGGCCCCCGACAATGACCCTTTCAATCAGAATGTCCAATATCATCCCTATAATCATTAACTCCTATAGCAGCCCTATAATCAAGAGGCCTTATAATCCCTATATAAATCAAGATCTCTTAAAACGCCTCAACAACAAAAGTTCCAATACATCTTATAAATCTCGGTGCAATTTCTGTCCAGGAATTCGAAACAGCTGCAAAGAAGCAACACATTTATGAAACATCAACAAAAACGTAAAAAAAAGAGAAATATTCCTTTCTCTCTGAACTTCGGTCATAGGGAAAACAAAACGATTATTTCTGAATCAACCCTCGAAGAGGAATGTCTTGACGTCTCAAAGTGTTTTGCGAAATTTTCGTTAACTTTTCACATCTTTTAAAGTATTACAAGAAGAAGAACAACAACAGCAACATACTGTACCCCAGTCAACAGTCTGGTTTATAAATAGTTTCATTAAACGGTCTACTGACATTTCACTTAATCTCATGAAGGAAAAACTTATAAAGTCTACTTATGTTTACCAGAAAAAGATCTTGTACTAAAAAACAGATTTTCGTTGCGTGTTTACATTCACTCAGTTTTTTCCAACTTTTTCCTCATTTTTCGTTTTTTTTTTTCTTCTTCTTTTCATTCGTTCTGGCGCTTTATGAAGACTGTCTGTCGACCATCACCATAAAATCTCCAGCTCACATATTCGAATCCCCTCAGCGACTTCACAGAAATCAACCCACTGACACTCTCTTGCCATATATATATATATATATATATATATATATATATATTCAACTTGACGGCCTCGGGTCAAAGGTCAACAACAGCTGTGTGCACACTGCGGATGCTGACACCAGTCCGGTTACGAAATACACACGAGATTAACCGGAATATCAGGCTATCAGTTTTCCCTCCGTCCGGTGTGGAGTAACGGACGCCTCCTGCGGCTCCGGGTAATTAAGATGATTATTCACAGGAGGAAATACCAGTTGCAGGAGCAGCCACAAACGCAGGATTATAGTCAGGAGAAAAACGTGTTCACGTTGTGTGTGTGTGTGTGTGTGTGTGTGTGTGTGTGTGTGTGTGTGTGTGTAGCTACCTAACACCTGCTGGAGGTAACGGGGGAGAAATATTCCTTTAGCATATCAAGGGGAATTCTTAAACGTCTTTTGTTAACAAACAAACACCCCGAAGCGTATACCACAGCCCCTCCGACAACACACACACACACACACACACACACACACTGTCGATTTTTCTCCGGCAAAAGCAAAAGTTGCCGGAGATTTATTTCATGCACGTGATAACTGAACATGTGGGGTTTCGAACCCTGACTCCTCACAGCACGTTTGGTAGCTGTGTGTGTGTGTGTGTGTGTGTGTGTGTGTGTGTGTGTGTGTGAGAAACCTCTTGCCCCAGCTGTTGTTGGCTCGTCAGGAGCAGGAAAACTCATCAAGTACAAGAGAGGAGCCCAAGCTGCCCTGCCCTGCTGGCCTCTCCTGTTACTGTCGCCACCACCACAGCCCCTTCTACCCCTCCTCCACGTTCTTCCTTCCACGCTGACGACGCTGTCGATCGCATCAACAGGGCTGTCCACTCCGCCTGACCTCCTTCAGGCAAAGGCAATAATATAAAGCTGATCTAAGCGTCTTTCAGGGCCTCATAATGAGCCCTTGGCCTGATGAAGTCATCACCATTTGCAAGGCAGTGTGCCGGACCATCAACATACATACCAGCAACCCCCCACCACCCTCTTCCCTCTCATGCAGGCCGACCACTTCCATGCCCCTTACGTGTTTACCGACCGTGTATATTGTATAATTTATTGTCTCTTCCCACGAGGCAAGCATGACTGCGGGAGTTGCATGACCCGGGGACAGGTTAGGTTACGGTGCACAATCCTTTAACTCTACACAACACCACCCCCATGCAAGGGGGTATGATGCTCGAAAACAATGGCGTGGGACGTGGGTGTGTTGGCCTGACCTTTGAACTGACCCTCAAACGGCCAAGGCATCATACCCACAAAGGGTCATATGGTCGTGCTGGAGGATCGTCCCGCGCGCCCCGTGGGAGGTTACGAACAGTTCTGTCACCGGCACGAAACTGACCTCGATTGGGTGAGTGTACGCGCACAAAGGAACACCCAGAGTCTTCATTGAACTTCATAACGGCGACGTGTTCCAAATTAAACCTTCTACGTGTCAGGTTTTGTGATCAGGTCTTTGAAGAACTGGGAGAAAGAAGAAGAAAAAAGAAAAACGTTCAGAAATAAAAGCTTTAACTGCCTCAAACGCCGCCATCCTGAGTGTGACAACGGCGAAGTCTCATGTCTCGCCGGAGAGAACAGGTCGAGGATGACGCTGGCAGACCCAGCCCCCACGGTGACACACGTCCCAGTAACACACGGTGACACACGTCCCGTAACACACGGTGACACACGTCCCCGTAACACACGGTGACACACGTCCCAGTAACACACGGTGACACAAGTCCCCGTAACATACGGTGACACAAGTCCCCGTAACACATGGTGACACACGTCCCCGTAACACACGGTCACACACGTCCCCGTAACACACGGTCACACAAGTCCCCGTAACGTTATCCTAAAGCCTTTGTTTCTAGCTAGATGCTGGGGTTGGCGGCATTACTAGCCTCGCTAACAGTCTTACTTAAAACTCTCTCTCTCTCTCTCTCTCTCTCTCTCTCTCTCTCTCTCTCTCTCTCTCTCTCTCTCTCTCTCAATCTGGAACGCATATGAAGCCAAACAGCTCCTGTGGGAGGATGCAAGTGCTGACCCCAGGCTGCAGTGTACGCCACGCCCTTACAGGATGTACATAACGGTGTTAACCAGGCATCCATCCCCTCCACCCCAAGAGAGCCGACACCATCATCATACACCGTCTCGCTACAGACGTCATCACCACTGCAAGCAAACCCGCTTGCCAGACCTGAGCACGTTCCTTCCTGCCTAGCAACTGTCCCTCACACCTGCTGGTGCTGCTGGTCCACGACCAATCACGTCGCTGCCGACAGCACGAGCCTATTGTCGTAGCAGTTCGCACAAGCTCTGACTACCAGACTACCCCGCGCCGGTACCGACTGACGTAAGAGCACTCGCCATCCATCTGTCGAGCCTATGAATCAGGACGGATAAACAAGAGCGGCCCCTGGCAACTGGTGGGGGCGGCAAGTGATGTCCCCCCTCCTCCCAACCCTGGCCTGGCTGCTGCTGCTGCTGCTAGTGGTGGTGGCGGCACTCGCTCTACATTTAGCCGTACAACGTCACCAGAGGCTCGTTCCCCAGGGCACTATACTGACCCTAATACAACAGCACGGGCGTATGTACCAGTACCAGCAGACGAGGAGGAAGACAAGAGCGACAGGGGGAAGAACGAAGTAGACAGCGAAGATGGGATGAGGGAGGGGGAGGAGGAGTAGAGGAACGGACGAAGAGAAAGAAGTGGAGGACCGCCTGGGAAAAAAAAAAAAAAAAGCCCCCTAGGCGTGGTGCAGGTGTGGTGGCGGCGGCAAGGGTTGGTCTCCTCGACCACCTGACGAGTTACTCACGTCTCCCACTTGTCACGCCACATTCAGGTCAGACTCATCCACCACCCACCCACGGCTCCCCCAACCCAACCTACCTGACTCGCGACTCAGCTTTAACTAATCCCAGGATGATCTGGATGTTGTTTCCAGTCTGGAAAATGGACTGAAAAAAACAAAAAAAATCCAAGCTGGTTCTTTACGACTCTAGAGGCGACGTCAATCCAGTGAGTACGTCAATACGATATATGAATACGACGGCTCGACCATCAAGGGTCGGGTCAAAGGTCAGGCCATCATACCTAAAGGTCGTAACGTCCTGCTCACGAGGTCGAAATGAAAAAAAAAAAAAGGGGGGAACAACTGGAGGGATCCATTAGCAGTATAAAAACGAAGTAACTCATCAAATTAATGATAGTGCGAGCAGCCACGGGGGTAAAGCAGCCCACCCGACCCCACCCCAAGGTACAGATCCGACATGTGGTGTATCACGGGAGGAGAGAAGTTAGGTCGAGGAGAGAAAGTTCGGAGGCGATATGTGTTTGGGAAAGTCATCCTCGACACTTGCTAACAATCATCGCCAACAACCCAACTGAACTGTGGCGTAACACCTCACTCTGGCCGGAGACCGAGCACTAGACGACCTCTCGCACTGTCATAAAGGTGCTCGTATGGGAAGGTCACACATTGAGCTGTGTAAGCTGGACCTCATAAAGCATCGTCAGGTATATGTAAAGGTAAGGTAAGGTCCCAGTCCCAGCTGTGGGGACAGAAGACCTGCCAAATCATCGTAAGGTACACGTAAGGTAAGGTCCCACACCCAGGTGTGAAGGCACAAGACCTCGGAAACCATCCTAAGGCGCACGTAATAACAACAACACAATACGCGCATCACATACGGAGGCAAACAACAAAATCCTCGAGCGTTCCCGCGAGTTCCTCAACAAATCTCTGCAAGACTCTTCGGATTTACTTTCTTTTGCGTTTGTCGTCTGTATTTCCCGAGTGGCGGCGGACGTGCCCTACTTATCCCAGGGCAAACTAAATCTGGTGTGCCACTCAGCTGCTGAACAGCTGAGTCAACCGTGTCTTCAGCCTCCCACAGGATGAAAATTTCATCAATATTAACTTGGGGGGAAAAAAGAGTTTCGACACTTGAGTCAACGCCCTTGTATCTAATTATTCACTTACACATCCAAGGACGTCAACAACTCATCACTTATGAGAGGACATCAACCCATTATCTAAACATGTGAGAGGCCAACATCACTCTATAATGCTACGTGCATGTGGTGTAAAATGGCAGAGTGGGTGAGTGATGAACCTGAATCTGGTTGTCAGGGTGGATGACGATGCACAGCCTGGTGGTGGTGGGCTGGGTGGGTGGGTGATGATGATGATGATGCACAGCCTGGTGGTGGTAGTGGTGGGCAGGGTGGGTGGTGGGTGGGCGCTGTGGCCCTTGTGGCTGACGTCCGCGGTAACCAAGACAACCCAGCAGCCGCCTGCCTGGAGCCTCCTCCTCTACCTCACCACCAACACATCCACAACGACTGCTGCTGCTGCTGCTGCTGCTGCTGCTATCCCATTCTTACCCTCGCCGCCGCCACCACCAGCAGCAGCACCACCACCACCAGGCACGACAGGACGCACCCTAGCAGCTAAGTGACAGTAATTGGACAGAGGAGTGAAGGGCGCCACGGCATCAGAGCCTCCTCCCTCCTCCTCCAGCCCTGCAAAACGGATCACATTTGCTCATAGGCAAAATAACCATGGCAACTAATTAGTCGTCACTGGCCTCACTCTGTTGCAACTGGGGCAAAACTTCGCAAAGGCAATGGCGACGCGTAGGATCTGGTTATGGTCGAGGCAAACCAAACCCTCACAAGGTAAATGACGAAACAGGGTAACCACAAAGGGACGAATCGAACACCAACTGCAAACCACATACGAGGCTAACAAGCTAACAAACCAAGAGGTAACGAGGCTAACAACAACTCCGGGGAGTTAAAGAAATGAGGCTTCATCTCTTTCATGACCAACCAAAATAATGGTCCACAACAAGCCAACGAGACACACTAATGGGAATGACTGTAACACGTTTCTAATTGTCTAGTAACGCGGTACAATGAGGTTACCAGCCTCTAATGACCATTAATCTACCGCTCGTTACCCACTAACAAGCCTACATTACTGCTGTAATGATCAACAGAGAGACCTGCAGATAATAAGCGTAATTTAGTTCACCGTGTTGCTAGCTTGAAGGATTCTATTACAACATGAAGTACCTGATACAGAACGGCTGTACCCTGCCCATCACCACCACACTGCACCCTGTCCACCATTATCACCACACTGTACCCTACCCATCACCACCACACTGCACCCTGTCCACCATTATCACCACAATGTATCCTGTTCATCATCACCACCACACTGTACCCTGTCCACCATTGTCACCACACTGTACCCTGCTCATCATCACCATCATACAGTACCCTGCCCATCATCACCACCACACTGTACCCGGTCCACCATCACCACCACACTGTACCCTGCCCATCATCACCACACTGTACCCTGCTCTTTACCACCACTACACTGTACTTTGCCCACCATCGTCACCACACTATACCCTACCCAACATCACCACCACACTGTACCCTACCCTTTACCACCACCACACTGTGCCCTTCCATCACACCAGACAAGAAGGCAAAGCATAAGGAGACGGGAAGCAAAATATTAACATTAGGATAGCATAGCGTCCGATGGCGCTTGTGACATATCCTAACACAGGGTACACTGTCAGAGGAAGGCAGAGTCAAGGGAGTTCATACTGTCAAGATGAAGGGAGGGGTCAGACAGTGGGCAAACTGTGAAGAGAAGTGGGTAACATTAAGAGGTAAATTACCAAGAGGTTAAGTTATAATACAGGAGGCAAAGAAGTAGAGTGAACTGTGTGAGGTTTCAGTTACAAGACAAAGAGCGGGGGGAGGGGGGGTTAGTTTTCACAAAGGAGAGTACAACGTCAGAGTCGGAGGCAAGCTGTTAAAACATGAGAGACGGCAGTGTGTGGATAGGGGAGAGGGGTAAAGCGTCAAGACATGTTACTTACACTTGGCACAACACGGCTGTTAAGTGTCGTGGAGCTGTAGTGTGAGACGTAACGTGTAGCACAGAGACAGTGTTAAGGCATGTACGGCAGGGGTGTACTAAATGAGGTACGGTGTGTAGGAGGCAGAGGTACAGCAGTGGGAGTGGGCGGTGTGGCTGGGGGTATAGAACAGTATAGGAGGTACAGTGTGTCTGCTTGAGGAGGTATGGTGCATGAAATACAGTGCGAGTGTGGCAGAGTTCAAGGCCGTCATGAAGAACCCCCCAAGACCGGCGGCGGCAGCAGCAGTACAGGCCAGCACCACTTGCTTATGGCCGGTAGGAAGGGAGCGTCCCGCCTGTGCTTTTACTATGTAAATTGGGGTGGGGGGAAGGGGAGAGGGGGGGCAGACTCATGAATATGTGTGACTTGGGAGAGCTGGGATGGCAGGCGCAGGGAGAGGGAACCGGGAGAGCCGTGATAAAGAGAGGGAAGGGAGCGGGTTGCACGAGGGGCGAGAGGGAGGGAGGGAGGGAGAGAGAGACGGAGGGCGCAGAGGGAAGAGGCGGCACGTTGAAAAGTGTGTGTGTGGGATGGGGGGGAGGGGAGGATGCTCTGATGGGAGGTGAAGTGAAAAATAGAGAGAGAGAGAGAGAGAGAGAGAGAGAGAGAGAGAGAGAGAGAGAGAGAGAGAGAGAGAGAGAGAGAGAGAGAGAGAGAGAGAGATTCTCTCCTCCAGCAGTAAAAGAAAAATAAAATAATACGAGAAAGACGGCCGACCATCCCAAGAGCCGAGCGCTGTATCACACCGTCATAAAGAGGCAACATGTCCTATTAAACACCACTCCCAAACTCGCGCGTATAAAAGGGTTGGGAAAAAAAAAAACAATAAAAATATCGGGAAAAGTTTTATCTTTTTTTTGTGGCGGTGTCGGTCACGGATGGATCAGGGCAGCGACTAAACTTTAACAAACACACAGCAGCTTTAAACACATTAAAAACACACACACCGAGAGCGAGACGTGCCCAAAAGAAACACAAACAGTTTTCTTAACTTTATCTTCCACGTCTTAGTAACAGTCGCCTTTAAAGGCCAAAGCTTTGCCTCCTCCCCCCAATCCCCCTCCCTCCACGCTCCCACCACCTCCGACCCATCCCATACAAAGTCTTCCCATTCATTATATATTCACGACTAATCTGGCATTCATTCATTCATAGTCTCATTAAGTTAGGACGAGTCACAAAGAAAACTGGCAAAGGAATTCATTAAAAGTTCTTTTAATATCCATAATACATGATATAATCCGGGTAAAAATAATAAAATGTAAGTGGATTAGGATGATGTGTCAGGTCGGCGCGTATGGCTAGGCTCCTGCGGCAGATCCTGCAAGGATAATAAAGGAGGTAAATAGGTTACGATGGGGATGCCCTGCCAACAACGCACACAGGTCTCCTAAATAACCTTAGCGAGGGCGGCGCATGCCCACTGCTCCTGCCGTCACGCCCTTACTGAGCTGCTGCTGCTGCTGCAGGAACATAACAAGGTACAGCCACTGTGCCACAGCCATCATGGTGGCCCACGACCCACCGCGCCACCTTCGGAGGGGGGAGGAGGGAGGGGGGGGGGCGCCATCACGGCCGCCCCGCGAACTCAAGAGAGCTTACCTAACAGACGGGTGGGCGTGGAGATGTGACGCCCACGGTCAATGTTGGACTGCGTCGGTGATGACGATTGGCGCGTCCCCGTGGCAAGGTGGGCGGGTGGGCACACGGGAAGAGACGGGTCATGCAGTGGGCACGGGGGGACACCAAGTGACAAGCACAATGTTTGGCCGGCGCGGTCTTCCTGCCTCCGTGCCCAGGACAGAGGCAGACCTTAAGAGGCTGAAGCCAAAACACTACTGGTACATTGAATATGACAATGACAGCTGTTGCCTAAGCACGCACAACTTTAATTCTACACACCTCACAAAATATCTACTACACCTTCATCATCACTCCCAAGCTACTGTCACCGGCTTTGAACAATCACCTGGATCAACAATACAGATTTGTTACGGGCGATATGACACGATCAACACAACATCACGGAGGCTTCCGCTCCAGGGATAACACAACACACTGATCATCACGGACTTGGAGGGGTCGGGCGGGCGGCACGCACAACGGACCCTTGCTGTCACTGCACACACACGCACTGCCCGGCTACTGTTGGCATGGAATTAGTGAATGACGTTGTGGTGGGCGAGGTGGCGAGCGGCCATAGCACCGGTCGTCGTCCGCCTCCGGCCAGAGAGACTGAACAGTGGAGTCCGGCGACGCTGACGCTTCACCCGCGCTTCCCTACGCTCGCTCAGGGGCCCGCCCACCCATTGCCCAATGTTCCGCCTCCCATAACAAACTTTATCCCGACAACAATCAAGCAGGGGGTTCGATACCACTTGAAGTGGATGCTTTAGGAGGAAGGCACGCGAAGGATGCAGCAGGAAAGGGAGAAAGTCTGTCAGATGCGGCGTGCGAGGGAGAGACAAGGCAAGGGCTGCGCGGCGGGCCACCCCCGGCGCGTCGTCAACAGATTCAATCAGAGTTGAGCTGGGAATAGGAATCTCTTGGCAAATGTGAGCTGCAAATAAAATGTGTCAATTATACAGCGGCGGGAACGGACAATCTTATTATGGCGGGGCATACAAAGCCTCACTGGCAGCCATCTCGTTACAATTACAACGGCACAAAGGCGTCCTAACACCTCTGCCTGTTGATAACTTGTCCCAAAGTGTATCAAACTGGTACTCAGACCTTTGGATATGAGGGTGCGACCCTTGAGCACGACGGAACAGAGCCCTTTGGGGCATGACGGACAGGCCTTTCGAAAATCATACCGCCGTGTTCAGGAGGGGTCGTATACCACCGTGCTCAGGAGGGGTCGTATACCGCCGTGCTCAGGAGGGTCGTATACCGCCGTGCTCAGGAGGGGTCGTATACCGCCGTGCTCAGGAGGGTCGTATACCGCCGTGCTCAGGAGGGGTCGTATACCGCCGTGCTCAAGTGTGGTACTGGTAACGTCCTCAAGGGTCGTACCGCTGGATTCAAGGGGGTCGTTCTGACCTGCTCGTGAGGTTACAGTATCACGAGAGAGGAACTCTAAGGTGGTGTGAGGGGTGTGAGGGGTGAGGAGCCTCGGTGTTTCAGCCACAACATTAAACGCAGGTAAAAACCAGTCTTTCCAGGGATGTTAAGAGCTTGGCCTGGCCTGACCTGACCGGCAGCTTCCAACACGAGGAGGTCAAGCTAACCCCCAGCACACCCTCCCTCCCCCCATCCCGGGGCAGCAGACATTCCCCTGCAATGCACTCTCGCTCCCCCTGCCAGCCAACCAGCCAGCACATGGCCATAAGCATGGAGGGGGGTTTAGTCAATTCCAGCATTGATCCCTCCAACACCTACGCCAGGGCCCCGTGTTGGTGGCGCACACGCAGACCAACCAACCACCACCACCACCACCTCACTATGGCCACCCATGGATGCGTCACCAACCAGAGTGAGGGAGGGGAAGGAAGAGATATGGCAGCCTAGGCCACCTTCTCACCTGTCTGCAACAATGGCAAGAACAGCCAACGTGCACCGAGGCCGGGCGAGCCAGCGAGCGACAGGGCTGAGAAGTTTTTAACTATTGATCCCACAAGTGCGGACCTCCTCGCTAGTCTTCGTTGCGGGGTTAAACACACTATCACCCACCCTTCAACACTGGCTCTTAAAGATACGTCTCCCGGCCCGCTGATACACAACACACACCAGCCTCTGTCCGGATTAAATATGCAAGGCTCAACTTTGCGAAATATTCCCAAGTTTTGATCTTAAATTAAGATTAATGTGTATGTTGATATATATATATATATATATATATATATATATATATATATATATATATATATATTTTTTTTTTCCCCGGGGGGAGAGGAGTGGCCGGGTCGGTTAACTTCCTGCCTTCCCATGTGCTTGCTCTATTAAGGTTAAGTCTCCGGGTTATGCTATAAAATTCAGGACTCTTACACGCTAAGCTGAAGCTGAGCTGATGAATAAAGCCAGAGCACGTTTAAGCTGCGACGCGCGCGACCAAGGTGCAAGAGAGAGAGAGAGAGAGAGAGAGAGAGAGAGAGAGAGAGAGAGAGAGAGAGAGAGAGAGAGATACACGGGTGAGGTTAGGTTGAAAAGGCTGTCCATCAGTGACGGCACAGTGCCTTTCCTGAGGCTCTGTGGACGGTGAGGGACCAGTAGGGGGAAGGTACGGCGACCAGAACAAAATGGCGGGAGGAGAGAGAGAGAGAGAGAGAGAGAGAGAGAGAGAGAGAGAGAGAGAGAGAGAGAGAGAGAGAGAGAGAGAGAGAGAGAGAGAGAGAGAGGCAAGGATAAGTAAAGAAAAAGGGTGGCTGGAGTGAGAGGGGTCAAGGAGCCACCTGCTTCCAACGCCCGACGTCAAACAAACAAACAAACACACGTCCCTCCCAGCTTGCCCCCGAGCTGAAAAACCTTGCCAGAGTGGAAGTGCAGCAGCAGCAGGAGCAGCAGAGGGGCCGCCTCCGGCACACACCTTCACCTACACACCTGCAACACTACTCTCACCTCACCTCACTACTCGACTTAAAATGGAGACGACTGCACACCCCCGGCCTTACTTGAATGAGCTGAAAGGGAGTATATTTCTACTCCTTCCCCCAGCAGAGGGATGGGGGGGTGAAAGGGGGGGACGGGGAGGGACTTGTTCCATAGGGGTAGCGGGATGGGGGGTTGGGAGAGGGGGGGGCAAAGGGTTCATCCCTTTCCCCACAGTCAATCAGGCGAGTCATCGGGGGGGAAGGAAGATTACAGACGCCACCACACACTATACTTTCTCTTGATAGGAACCCCGGCAGCCGGACCATCCCGGGGCCGGGAGGGAAATGTTCCTCTCCGCCCATCGTAATTCACCAGGGATCACCTCCCCATCGCCCTAACGAGGAGGGGGAGGGGCAATATGGCCCAGGGGGAAGAGGCCGGGAAGGGAAGGGAATCACCTGATGTGGGTGGCGATGGAAGGGTACCAGAGGCGGGAGTGGTGCACCTTGATGATGATGATGATGATGATGATGATGATGATGATGATGATGATGGTGATGATGATGGGGATACACGATACCGTAAGGAGTGTGTAGAGGTGAGAGAGCCTCTGGAGGAGGTGGAAACACGTGGGGATGGAGAATGTGAGTGGGAGAGACGGCGGCGGGGGCACAGAGGAGAGGTAAACGAGGACATGGCGACGTACGTGTTCCTTCGCGTAGGATAAGCAAGCCTCTCCAGCACCCCAGGACAAGTCTCCCCAGCAACCCAGGCCAATTCTCCCCAGCACCTTGCACCCTAAGCCAAGCCTCCCGAGCCCACTGCAACTCAGACCAAACCATTCTCACAGACCTAGTCATCACCAGAGGCCAAGTTACCCCTACAGGCTACAAACACTCGCACAGAGCAATCCACTCCCGCAGGTTAAGCCATCTTTACGGGCCATCCTTCCAAGCCATGTCACTCCCAAAGGCCAAGCCAACCCAACACACTAAGCCATCAACAGAGGCCAAGCCATCCTCACCTGGATGAGGATAACAACCGCATGATGAGCCTGACCACAGCCAGGAATCCTGAGGGACCAGACCTTGGGGAAGGACCCTGGTGGAATGGACCATGGGAAGGGGCTGCGTGGGGCTGGACTCAGAGGAGGGAGTCACAGCCTCAGCCCCATTAGGGAAACACCCGGTCTTCTTACTAGTAATTTCACAGTGTCTCTTCCACTAGGTGTGTGCCAGGATGACACCTGGTCCAGCCTCGCGCTTCTGAGCGTCACTAAGTGACACTAAATACGTCCCGCCCACTGGATACAGGCCATCAACCCCACTAGGGAAACAGCTGGTCTACTTACCTCTGACCAGTCCATCAAAGCGCTCCGCCCACTGGATACAGGCCATCAACCTCACTAGGAAAACAGCTGGTCTACTTACCCCAGACTGGTGGTGGTTGTTGGTTGCAGTTCGGGACCTGCGCGGCGTAATGCCCACGTTCTCCCCACGCAGGATCGACTCCACAACTGTAAACATGAGAGATAGAGAGAACGTTGGAATGCTTCAATTGAACACTAAGAGGTGTGGTGAGTGGCTATTACACTGGCAAGGAAAATGCTTCAACTGAAAGGAAGTTTTGGAGCTCAATTAGGAAGGGGAAAAAAAGTTTTATGAGCCTGACACTGGAAATAAAAAGTTTTAGAAAGCTACTTAAGATAGAAAAAAATATGCGGCGAGTTCCACCAGAAACAAAGAGAAAAGTTTTAAGACTCTGGGTTTCAGAAGTAAAGTTCTCAGATGTGGAGACACAAATGAAAGTATGAAAGGATACACACACACACACACACACACACACACACAAATATAGTACTCAAGTCTTGAAGTGTTTCGTAACAAGACGAGAAATGTCAGAAATGATGACTAAGCCAGTGTGAGAGTGGGTGCAGGAGGCGTCTGGAAGATGAACTGGTAGATCCGGTCTCGGCCAGGATCGTGTTTCTCCTCTATAAATAACACGGCTCTTGTTACCCCCAACCAAAAGCACAACCAGTCAACCGAGAGGCCAAAGCCTAGTTCTTCAAGAATCGTCAGGCCAAGAATCACTCCCAATACGTAAGGGTCACAGACTTAACTCCTTAACCCCTGTAGTAGGGGGCTGGAGGGTTGTAGTACCACAGGGGCACCCAAGCTGATGTTTCTGGGGTTCGCCCACCCAACGGCCGCTCCCGGGGTGTGACCCAACAGGTCCAGGCAGTAACTGGACCAACTGCTAGACGACCGAGAGCAAAAAAAAAAAAAAAAAAAAAAAAAAAAAAAAAAGTAATCAAGACGAGTCTTCCTTCATTGTCATGTGCAGTGCTTCCTCCTCCTCCTCCTCGAAATCTTACGAATCTCATCCATCACGTGGGGGCACGCCTCACCAGACGGCGCCGTGCATGACGGTGTCTGTGGCCGGAGCTGTTCACGGCGGCGTATGAAGACGCAGCGATGGATCGCCTCGCGGATGAAGGTGGAAGACGTGTCGGCCTCTCCTGAGGGCAGAGTTTAAGCGCCTCCTCTCCCTACGACACACTTCCCACTGGACCCCAAGAAGGAAGATGATGCTCTAACGTCCCTCTGGCATGACCGCAACACAGACGAGAGGACAAGAGGACGGCTGCAAGTGACCAACAGATAGTTTTGAAAGAAAAAAAAAAATATATATATATATATATATATATATATATATATATATATATATATATATATATATATAAGCATCCACATCATCATCATCATCATCATCATCAGAGCAGGCCGGGATCGTCAGCCTGGGGAAGACGTCGTCCAGACCCCTGGCTTTCCGGAACGGCCAATTTGACCTCGATGACAAGAGCGTTTACGCCAACGTTCGCTTGGGGAGGTGCCGTTGCCCGTCAACCCTCGGTCAACTTTCAATTTAACTTTGTCCATTACGAGGAAATATGGTCCCGTGTAATAGTCTCAGACCTCATGACTCTCCCGACAAACTTTGGCGGACGCGTTCACCGCCCTTAGATACCTGTCCCCGGGGGACCGGGGGCACCCACGGGGTGGCCACCTTGGTGATGGAGGAGGCGTGGTGACTGGTGGTGGTGTAGTGCCAGAGGTGGTGTGGTGACAGAGGTGGTGTAGTGGCCAGAGGTGGTGTGGTGACAGTGGTGGTGTAGTGGCCAGAGGTGGTGTGGTGACAGTGGTGGTGTAGTGGCCAGAGGTGGTGTGGTGACAGTGGTGGTGTAGTGGCCAGAGGTGGTGTGGTGACAGTGGTGTAGTGGCCAGAGGTGGTGGTGACTGGTGGTTTTATCTGTGGTGTGGTGCAGTGATGGTGAGATTAGTGGTGAGAGGTGTGGTGGCTGGGGTACATGGTCAATGGATGTAACAGCAAGATTAAGGTTGGGATACTTGTATCCCAGACCAGTGGGTGGGGAAGGGGGGGGGGGGGGGTTGTCTGTGGTACGCTGAACAGCTGTAGTATTGATCACTACATCCCATGTAATCCAATTGAAGAGTTTGGGTAGAGAATGAGACGACTTAAGGAGTTGAGCCAGGAACCTAATTAATTAAGCTAATTACATTATCCGGAAACAAGGGTTGTACCCAAGCTAGGCAGACCTGACACTTGTGTATGATTCCCTATGCTTACATCAGATACCCGAAGACAAATCATTGTCGGATCGAACTGACACTGATCTAAACAAGACGCTGTATGGTTATTTGAGAATGACAGGCTTTGAAGAAATGCAGGGGTCATCAATATTCATCTACCGTAAGCTGACGCTAGCAATGACGTATCATGAACTACCTCGGGAGTAATGCGTTACTGTCTGGCGTCATGTTCCCACGGCAGGTGAGGTGAGGTCGCTGTCACATAAATCGGCGCTCAAAGAATCGTTCACCACCACTGACTCCCAAGTGGGAGGAAGAACGAGAGGCTGTGGGTTAGTCAGCTGGGACAGTGGTTGTGGCGTGGTCGTGGGCATGACACCTTCAGGCTTCCCTGTAGGAGCTGTGGTGGTGGTGGTATAATAACGACCACGGTAAAATCACGAACACCGCTGGACTGATCAATCCAATAGCCTCTGCCATGAGCAGTTATAACGTTGGCGCACTGAAGCCTGGGGCATAACGGTGCCGTCGGTGCGCTGACGAGAAGTGACGCCGGCGTGACAGTTTAGCGACGCTGGCGTAACGTGAAATGACGCCGGCGGCGTGACGTGTGACTCCAGCGTGACTGACAACAAACAGTCATCAGTCGTGGCATTCCTCCTCAATGGGCTCGCAACATGACAGCTAAGGCCTCAGTCTGCCGGCCAACAATGAACCCTTTGGTGCACGATGGCACGACCCTTTAAGGGACTAGCCTAAAGACCAGGCCGTCATAGCCTAAGGACGTTTCCGTCGTGCTCAAGGGTCGCACCGTCGTAGCCAAGGCTGGTACCGTCGAGCTCAAGGGGTCTCACCGTCGTGGTGAAAGGGTTAAGAGACAGGAGAGCCTCCTGCGAGACGGTACAATAACAGCGGGCCAGCGAGCCGCCAGTGTGCCTGGAATATAATGAAGATCTCTTCCAGCAAAGCTTCACTGAAGCCTTTGGAAGGCCACCCCTGATAGGCGACAATCGTGCTGGAAGCAGCAGCAGCAGCAGGGAAGCGGCAACGCTGGCCGGGATGGCTAGGGTTCCCCTGGAAACGACGACACGACCCCAACCCAACAGTAAATCTTACTTTACGATCCTCCTCTAGCGATGAGCTGCAACCCCCTCCGGGGATGCTGGCCACACGCGCGCCTCAACGCATTCAGTCTGTCTGTCTGTCTCCGCACCACCTCCCGTCCCCCATGACCTCGTCCAGCATCTCATCTTCTTTAGATCTTCTGGAAAATGAGAACCGCACCGGCATTGTTTCAAGAGAAAAGCCAATGTTACGACCAGACCTGGATACACAAACCCATACCCATACTGCTTACGGAGAGAAGACCTTGTTATGACTAGCTCTAGGAACAAGAGCCATACCGATGGTGATTATGGACAGAAGCCCTTGTTAGGGCCGCCTAAAGGCGAGGAGCCATTTGTTGATGCCAGCGACAGGCTTAGCCGATCATCCCGACACACACACACACACACACACACAGAGTTCTCGCCAGTTCCCCAACAACAGAAACTTGTCCCTCGTTAGTCTTCTAGCAGTGGATTATTGATCGTTCTCAGCGCCAGGATGCTCGTGTTCCAGGAATGAGGCGCTGTTGGTAATCCAGGAGTGTTGTTGTTGTTGTTGGTGGTGGTGGTGGTGTAGTGATGCTGGAGTTCCAGGAGTGTTGCTGTTGTTGGAGGAGTGCTGGTGCTGTTGTTGTTGATGGAGTGCTGGTGTTATTTGAGTGGTGGCGTTACTGGAATGCTGGTGTTCTTGGAGTGCCGGTGTTCTTGGAGCGCCGGTGTTGTTGGAGAACAGGCGTTGTTGGAGTGCTGGTGCTGTTGGAGAGAGAGAGAGAGTGAGTGATGAAAGCTATTGCTACAATGGAGATGCCGGTCACCCAGAAATCTTATTGCCAGCGTTGCAAGAGCGGTTCTGTGTTCCAGGAATATTGGTGTTGCTATTGTTCCAGCAGTGTTAGTATTGCAGGGGTGGTGTTGCGTTCCAGGAAAGCGGGTGTTGTTATCCTTCCAGTCATGTCGGTTAATTCGACAATCACCCGAGAGCTCGAGGAGCAATAATACCGTTGATGATGTTGCAGTGGGGAGCGCTGGTCCTCCTGGGGGTGTTCTCCAGTTGGAGGGGGATGTGGCAAGCTGGCGAGTGGCTTTCCAGAGGAGAGCCGTTAGCGTTCCTGAAGCAACTTTCTTTTTTTTTTTTTTTCGAGGGTTCCCTGAAGGCGTCGCAGCCATGAACGAGTGTGTTCACGGAAAGGAAGGCATTAACGGCTTTCACGAGGTGGAGAGGCGTCGCTGTAGGGGGGACGTGTTACATGGGGGGGAAGGGGGTGGTATTCCTAGTGTTACGTTAGGCGAGACCCTTGACGTTCACATGACCCTCCATGGGGGTTCACATGACCCCATAATGGGCGTTCCCATGGCAGCATGGGGGGTTTCATATGACCCTCCCACCATGGAACGTGTGGTACACATGACTCCCACCATGTGAGGTTCACAAGCCCTACCACCATGGGATCACAAGACACACCATGGGACTTCCTGATGACCTACCATGGAGAGTACTATCGTGCCCTGGTGACCTCATGGTATTCAGCCCTGGGGCTTGGGATGAATATGACATTCCTCTGTTATTCGCAAGACAAATGTCACTCTAACCTTTCCTAAACTTCACCTCCTGTCTTTAAGTCATCGGCAGATTTCTTCACCTGTACTCTGGGGGATTCCAGCACCACAACAGGCCCATCCAGCCTCACGTTTCACGTATATCATCTTGAGAAATGACAATAATAATAATAATAATAATAATAATAATAATAATAATAATAATAAACGAAATAGGTTTATCAACCTCAGAACCGTCAAAAACAAGATTCATTTTAGATAATTACGCCATAATTTTTTTTTCCATACATATTCGCCATTTCTCGCGTTAGCGAGGTAGCGTTAAGAACAGAGGACTGAGCCTTAGAGGGTATATCCTCACTTGGCCCCCTTCTCTGTTCCTTGTTTAGGAAAAATAAAAATGGGAGGCGGGGAGGATTTCCATCCCCCGCTTCCTCCCCTTTTAGTCGCGTTGTACGACACGCAGGGAATACGTGGGAAGTCTCTCTCTCTCTCTCTCTCTCTCTCTCTCTCTCTCTCTATATATATATATATTTTTTTTTTTTATACTTTGTCGCTGTCTCCCGCGTCTGCGAGGTAGCGCAAGGAAACAGACGAAAGAAATGGCCCAACCCCCCCCCCCCCATACACATGTACATACACATGTCCACACACGCAAATATACATACCTACACAGCTTTCCATGGTCCACCCCAGACGCCTCACATGCATTGATTCACTCCACTGACAGCACGTCAACCCCTGTATACCACATCGCTCCAATTCACTCTATTCCTTGCCCTCCTTACACCCTCCTGCATGTTCAGGCCCCGATCACACAAAATCTTTTTCACTCCATCTTTCCACCTCCAATTTGGTCTCCCTCTTCTCCTCGTTCCCTCCACCTCCGACACATATATCCTCTTGGTCAATCTTTCCTCACTCATTCTCTCCATGTGCCCAAACCATTTCAAAACACCCTCTTCTGCTCTCTCAACCACGCTCTTTTTATTTCCACACATCTCTCTTACCCTTACGTTACTTACTCGATCAAACCACCTCACACCACACATTGTCCTCAAACATCTCATTTCCAGCACATCCATCCTCCTGCGCACAACTCTATCCATAGCCCACGCCTCGCAACCATACAACATTGTTGGAACCACTATTCCTTCAAACATACCCATTTTTGCTTTCCGAGATAATGTTCTCGACTTCCACACATTTTTCAAGGCTCCCAAAATTTTCGCCCCCTCCCCCACCCTATGATCCACTTCCGCTTCCATGGTTCCATCCGCTGACAGATCCACTCCCAGATATCTAAAACACTTCACTTCCTCCAGTTTTTCTCCATTCAAACTTACCTCCCAATTGACTTGACCCTCAACCCTACTGTACCTAATAACCTTGCTCTTATTCACATTTACTCTTAACTTTCTTCTTCCACACACTTTACCAAACTCAGTCACCAGCTTCTGCAGTTTCTCACATGAATCAGCCACCAGCGCTGTATCATCAGCGAACAACAACTGACTCACTTCCCAGGCTCTCTCATCCCCAACAGACTTCATACTTGCCCCTCTTTCCAGGACTCTTGCATTCACCTCCCTAACAACCCCATCCATAAACAAATTAAACAACCATGGAGACATCACACACCCCTGCCGCAAACCTACATTCACTGAGAACCAATCACTTTCCTCTCTTCCTACACGTACACATGCCTTACATCCTCGATAAAAACTTTTCACTGCTTCTAACAACTTGCCTCCCACACCATATATTCTTAATACCTTCCACAGAGCATCTCTATCAACTCTATCATATGCCTTCTCCAGATCCATAAATGCTACATACAAATCCATTTGCTTTTCTAAGTATTTCTCACATACATTCTTCAAAGCAAACACCTGATCCACACATCCTCTACCACTTCTGAAACCGCACTGCTCTTCCCCAATCTGATGCTCTGTACATGCCTTCACCCTCTCAATCAATACCCTCCCATATAATTTACCAGGAATACTCAACAAACTTATACCTCTGTAATTTGAGCACTCACTCTTATCCCCTTTGCCTTTGTACAATGGCACTATGCACGCATTCCGCCAATCCTCAGGCACCTCACCATGAGTCATACATACATTAAATAACCTTACCAACCAGTCAACAATACAGTCACCCCCTTTTTTAATAAATTCCACTGCAATACCATCCAAACCTGCTGCCTTGCCGGCTTTCATCTTCCGCAAAGCTTTTACTACCTCTTCTCTGTTTACCAAATCCTTTTCCCTAACCCTCTCACTTTGCACACCACCTCGACCAAAACACCCTATATCTGCCACTCTGTCATCAGACACATTCAACAAACCTTCAAAATACTCATTCCATCTCCTTCTCACATCACCACTACTTGTTATCACCTCCCCATTTACGCCCTTCACTGAAGTTCCCATTTGCTCCCTTGTCTTACGCACCCTATTTACCTCCTTCCAGAACATCTTTTTATTCTCCCTAAAATTTACTGATAGTCTCTCACCCCAACTCTCATTTGCCCTTTTTTTCACCTCTTGCACCTTTCTCTTGACCTCCTGTCTCTTTCTTTTATACTTCTCCCACTCAATTGCATTTTTTCCCTGCAAAAATCGTCCAAATGCCTCTCTCTTCTCTTTCACTAATACTCTTACTTCTTCATCCCACCACTCACTACCCTTTCTAAACAGCCCACCTCCCACTCTTCTCATGCCACAAGCATCTTTTGCGCAATCCATCA